>NW_027412215.1:0-54270 GCF_047663935.1 Musca autumnalis
GGGGGCCCGGGCCGAAATGATTTTTGTTCCCATAAGATATTAGCTTATGTTACACGTTTTTTTTAATTTTTGAGTAAAATTTCAAACTGTTTTAAATTTTCCAAGAAATATGTAAAGTATTTGGAGGAAGTATTACAGAGAATTATTTAACTATATTGGTATGCTTATTGTCCAACATATTTGAAAGTATAAAAATAATGAACACGTTAGGCTTTTTGAGCAATTTTTTGCATAGTTGTTGTTAAGTTTTAAGGTGTTGTTTAAACGTTTAATCGTAATTTTAGGCTGACTGTAAGTGTTACTAAGTTTGGAACAATACGTTTAATATGCTACAAACGTTCAATATATACAAATTATTGAACGTTTGTAGCATATTACGTCCAATATTTTGGTTTATAAACAACTTACTTACTTAGTTGGCCCATTACAGAACATTTGTTCTATAGACCGAACTAAGAAAAGATCTCCATTCCTCTCTGTTTTTCGCTTGACTTTTTGGAATACCGCGCCTTTTCATTTCTTCATCCACTTGTATGCTCCATCGAAGCTTAGGCCTGCCGATACTGCGTGCACCGCCATGTGGCATGTATTCATACGCCTTTTTAGCGGGTTCATCATAGTTCATTCTTATGATATGGCCTAGCCAACGCAATCTTTGCATCTCGATACGTTTAACTATATTCATGTCTTTGTATAGCTGATATAGCTCGTGGTTCATACGACGTCGATATTCACCGTCAACGCAAATCGGCCCGTAGATCTTTCGAAGAATTTTCCTCTCAAACACACCAAGCACTGCCTTATCTGCTTGCGCAAGTACCCATGCTTCGGAGCCATACATTAGCACGGGTAGTATCAGCGTTTTGTATAGTGTTATTTTTGTATGACGAGATTGGCCAATACAATTCTTCTTCTTATTTCACATCTGATGTTGTTTGTTGTGTTTATGGCAGTGCCGAGGTAGACGAAGTCTTTAACTACCTCAAAATTGTAGGTACCAACTTCCACAGTTGGTCCGAGCTCTATGGACGCTTCGCGGGTTGACACCATCAATTTGGTCTTTTCGCCGTTTACCGCCAGACCCACTTTCGCAGATTCTGCTTCGACCTTCATAAAGGTATCAGTTACTTCCTTTACTGATCGTCCCATGATGTCTATGTCATCAGCATAAGCAAGTAACATGTGGCTATTGGTGTAAATTGTGCCATTTCTTTTGACATTTGCATCTCGTATTACCTTTTCCAGCAAAATGTTGAATAGGTCACACGAAAGGCTCTCTCCTCGTCTGAAACCTCTCTTGGTACAAAATTCTTCGCAGAGTTTCTTTCCAATTTTAACTGAGGACCTAGTATCAGTTAGTCATCTTACAAAGCCGGATAAGCTTTGCGGGGATACCAAATTCAGACATTGCATGGAATACTTTATAATCTGCTTTATAATCGACAAAAAGGTGATATGTGTCGATCTGCATCTCTTGGGTCTTCTCTAGGATTTGCCGCAGGGTAAATATCTGGTCAATGGTGGACTTGCCAGGTCTAAAGCCACATTGGTATGGTCCAATTATTTCGTTGACCATTGGCTTTAGTCGTTCGCACAAAATCCCTGACACTATCTTATAGGCAATAGGGAGAAGACTTATGCCCCTATAGTTGGAGCATACAGTCTTATCTCCTTTCTTGTGGACGGGACATAGGATGCTCAGGTTCCAATCGTCGGGTACGCGTTCTTCCTGCCAGATGGTGCTAACTAGCTGATGCATACACCTTATCAGCGCGTCGCTTCCGGTTTTAAACAGCTCGGCTGGTAAGCCATCGGCTCCTGCTGCTTTATTATTCTTCAGCTGATTGATTGCTGTTTTTACCTCATCTTGGCCGGGCGGTATACATTATATACCATCTTCGGGGATTGGATCTGCGGTATCATCGTCTTCGCTACTATTGGATACCAGCAGATTGGAGAAATGTTCCTTCCATATCCTGAGCACGCTATCTGTATCTGTTACCAAATTACCTTGCTGGTCTCTACAGGAGGATGTGCCTGTAGAACTTTCGGACTTCATTCTGGCTCCTGTACATCTCGATTTTTTCACACTCCCGCTTTTCCATTTTTCTTTTTCTTGCGGAAAATACGTTTCTCTTCTCTCCTTTTCTCCCGATATCTCTCTCGTGCGCTACGCGTTGCTACTGATTGTAAAGTAGCTCTGTATGCCGCATTTTTATCTTCGGTAGCAGCACGACACTCCTGGTCATACCATGAATTCCTTTGTGGAGGTCTCTGGAATCCAAGTATGCATTTTGGGGCTGTTTGCATGGAGTGGGCAATATTTTGCCATTGTGTTGTTTTGTTATCGGGACAAGGAGTGCTCGCGTTAAGCAATTGGTCTAGTTGAGTGGAATATGTTGTGGCTATCTGTTGTGTTTGCAGCCTATCGATGTCCGCGTTGTGTCTGTTCGTGCTTTATTTGCAACGTTTAGACGGGTACGTACCTTTGCTGCAACAAGGTAGTGGTCCGAATCAATGTTTGCGCCTCGGAACGACCGTACATTCAACACGGTGGATGAATGTCTTCCATCTATCACAACATGATCAATTTGATTACTTGTTCTTTGATCTAGAGACAGCCAGGTGCCCTTATGAATATCGAGATGATGAAATCTGGTACTGCTAACTACCATGTTTTTTACAACTGCAAAGTCTATCAGCCTCATACCATTGTCAGATGTTTAACTGTGGAGACTGAATTTCCCGACTGTTGGGCCGAAGATATTCTCCTTTCCAATTTTGGCATTAAAATGGCCTAGAATAATTTTAATGTCATGGGTAGGGCAACGGTCATATGTTTCTTTAAGCGCTCGTAAAATATATCTTTGGTCTGTTCGTCCTTTTCTTCGGTGGGAGCATGAGCGCAAATAAAGCAGATGTTGAAGAATTTAGCTTTTATTCGAATTGCAGCAAGTCTTTCATTCACCGGGGTGAAGCTGGATACCAGATGTTTTAGTCTCCGACTAACTGCAAATCCGAAACCAAACTCATGCTTTACGTCATGGCAGCTATAACCAGGGCTTCGGAGTCGAGCCATTTTTTGTCAGACTCCGACTCCGACTCCAGTCCAATTTTTTTCTCGACTCCGACTCCAACTCCGGAGTCGACTCCGAAAAGAGATAACATAAAATTAACAACTTAAATTACAGTCAAGATACATTACGAGTACATTACATTGGGAGGATACCAAAACATAGACCTATATTGTTCGTTTTTTTCTCGTTGACAATACGGAATACAAAGTAACAAGCACTTCAGCATACTTCACACTTCAGAACATGTAGAAAGCAACTGCAATCTGACGGTATCGTTACAAGGTTTCTCTACCTAAACACCGACATACGAGTATATTTACAATTTTCCGAATTTGACTTATGTACCCAATGAGACTCGAAATACCAAATTACCTTAATTACTGACCCGTAACACTCTGTAATTTTTTGAGTTATGTAAAATTAACGATATTTTAACACCGCAACGTGATAGAAGACCAAAATAGCGTATTGCCCCTTAACATACACTTTCGCGGTTAAGGTTACTTGAAACCTTTATATCAAAAGGGATCATTTTCTTCAAACCGTTAAGAATTTTGATTTACACTTGTAGGCCTTTGTCTACATAACTTTTCATCTTCAAGGACAATATCTCGGATTCTTGTAGGTCCTATTCCTGCAATTTTACATCTTTATACTTTATAAAGTTCCCGACGAATATTTCGATGTGGAAAGTGTATTTTGTCTACCACCTCAAAATGAATACAAGTAAAACAAACGTTTAGTACGGCTAAGCCGAACTGACAATCGGAAATGATTAAATAGTTCTAGAAATTTATATATCCACCATCCTATAGAGGCAATGCTCATAATTTAACGTCAACAGGTTAGCATAGGAATATCCCCTTAAGTAGAGAGAGAAATGGTTAAGTGATTTACTTATAGATAACCACACACTATTCTATTATAAAAAGCAGATTTCTTTATAAAAGACGCATGGTTCTTCAAAAGACCGAATATGTCGTTTAAAAAACAGCAGGAACATCGTCTTTAAGAAGATTCTAACTTTTCTCATACCAATGCAGCAAGAAGTCTAGTAGGTCTTTCGTATGATTTTCCTTAAAGTACTACAAGGTCTTTCATAGAAGTCCAACAGGTACTTTCACAGCAGACATAAATGACTTCTAATAAAAAACAGCAAGAGAAGACCAGCGAGTCTTCTATAAAATGACCTGTTAATCTTCTAAAAGATCTTCCCTAAGTATATTTGAACATGCAAACATTATTCAAATCAATTGACCCAAAAATGTTTCCGATATGCATTTTGTTGTCAAAATAGATATTAAGAGTTTTCTAAATTATGATCATTTAAATAATTTAAATTGATTTGACAAGTTTTGATAAATGTAAAACAGATTGTTGCCCGGAGTCGGAGTCGAGCTTTTTTTTACGACTCCGGCTCCGACTCCAGCAAAATTTGCTAGACTCCGACTCCAACTCCGACTCCGAAGCCCTGGTATAAATACCAACAAATTGCTCGAAATAGCACAAATGTTAACTAAAATTTCAAGAAATTCAATAAAAAATTCGAAAAAAACGAAAATATCTCCAAAAAAACGTTAAAAAAAATTTCCAAAGTTAATCAAAACTACAATTAATTACAAAATTTTCAACACAAATGACCGAAATGTCACCAAAATTTCGAAAAAAAACAAACTTATTTCCCACGAAAAATCAAACATTTCCGAAGGAAATCCTAAACTGCACTTAGACACAAATGTTGAACTTTTGTGCAGGAGAGAACCGGTATGGGCCATTTTAGAAATTACACTAAATTTGGATAAAATATTAAAAGATCCAAAGTTGGTCCAATTCGAACTCAAATTAAGTTTGGACAAAATATGACCAAAGGCCAAATTTTGGACCAAATCGGTTGATCAGTTCGAGAGTTATAGTGCTATCCAGCCACTACATATGGTGCCATAGGAATTTTTTACACCTTTCGGACTGTTTAATCAAAAAATATGGACTTGCCCCTGAAAAAACTATTACCGTCGTAATTGAGGCAGCGAATGCAGGTTAGTTCAACAAAAATCAAAGTGATTCGAGATCAGGTCTTAAAGTGAACTTATCCGAAATTAGATTAACTTTGGCAGTTTTGTTGAGATGTGTGTTCTACTTACTATTTATATGTAAGTCGAGCTTAATCTCATATTTGTTGTTTTCAAATTTAACAAGTAAAAAAGTATCAGGCGGCTTTGCCGACAGAGATATACCCTCAGCCTGTGTATATTGAAACAATTTTTTCCCAAAAAAAAAATGTATTTACGGGGTCTTAATAATTTTTGGCGTTTGAACCGACAAAAATGTTGATTAGGATTAAAGATGAAAAGTTTTGCGGAGGAGATACTTAAAGGAATGGATCGACATTGACCATTATGGAAGTGGATCTCCAGTCACTACATATGGTGCCTATGGGGTTTTTACACCCTTCGGGCTGTTTGCTCAAGAAGTATGGATTTGCCCCTGAAAAAAACTTTTACTATCGTAATTGAGGCAGCGAATGCAAGTAGCTTCAACAAAAATCAAAGTGATTCGATATCAGGTCTTAAAGTGAACTTATCCGAAATTTTGTGTGGGAGGTACCGGATGGAGTGGACAAATATAGTCCATATTTGAACCTGATCTATATCTGGTAGATATATTAGGATGTGTAAAGTATGGACCAATTCGGCCACTCCTTTCAAGAGTTACCGTACGAAAAATTTTTCCGAACATTTTTGAACTTTTGTGGGGGAGTTACCTGAAGGAGTGGACCGATATGGCTTATCTTCGAACTTGAACTATGTTTGGTCAAAATATTACTAAGGCCAAATGTTGGACCAAATCGGCAAATCCGTTCTAGAGTTATCTTGCGCTCCAACCACCTCACGTGGTGTCATAGGGGTTTTTTGCAACTTTCATGCTATTTTCTCAGGAAGTATGGACTTGCCCCTAATGAAACATGTACCGTCGTATGGGGGCAGTGAATACAAGTTGCGACAAAAATCAAAGCGATTTGAGAGATGGCCCTAAACTGAACTTTTCCGAAATTTTGTGTGGGAGGTACCTGAAACCTTATCTAAGTCTGGTACACATTTCAGGATGTGCAAAGTATGGACCAAATCGGTTGCTCCCTTCAAGAGTTATCGTGCGCACAAATTTTCCGAACATTTTCGAACTTTTGTGTGGGAGGTACCGGAAGGAGTGGACCGATAAAGCCCATCTTCGAACTTAAACTAAGTTTGTGCAAAATATTACGAAAGCCAAAATTTGAACCGAATCAGTTCATCCGTTCGAGAGTTATCGTGCGCTCCAGCCAGCCAGACAGACGGACGGACATTGCTCAATCGACTCCAAATTGTCTGAAACACATTTCCTCCAAACATACTTGGGGTCTAAAACCATTATTACGATGAGGCACATTTTAACCGTATGAAAGTGTATATACCCTCGTTAGCATAAATGCTGAGGGTATAAAAATAATTTTTTGTTTGAAAAAAAATTATGTTTCACATGCATTATGTAGTAGAAAGTATTAGAACAAGTAAAAAAGTATCATTCGGCTTTGCCGACAGAGATATACCCTCAGTCTGTGTGGACTGAAATACTTTTTTCCCAATAAAAAAACTTATGTATTTAGAGGGGTTTTCAAAATTTTAGGCGTATGAACCGACAAAAGTATGGATAGGATTAAAGCTCAACAATTTGCGGGGATAACGATAGATAGGGCTTTTTTTATCACACTAGCCTACGACAAACATAATATTGCTGTAAACAGGGCCACTAGGAATACCTTCGGTAAAAATTTCCAAAGGATCCTTCAACCACACAAAACTGTTAAACATTTGTGTGGGTGGTACCACAAGGGTTGGACAGATAGGGCCCAAATTTGATCATAAACTAAGTTTCGACAATATTTAGAATCCAAGGTTTGGACCAAATAGGTTGCTACGTTTATGAGAAATCGGGCGTACCATTTCAGCGAATATTTTCGAACTTTTGTGGGGGAGGTACCTGAAGGAATGGACCTATAAGCACAACCATCGAATTTCATCTAATATTCGAAGGAATATTACAATATCCAAAGTGTTGGCGAACGCAGTAGTCGGTTCGAGCTCTCCAGCCACAACATATGGTGCCGCACAGTGTTGCCGCTTCCTTGTAAACGTGGACAAAAATAGAAGGAGTTGACCTAGGTCGATGAATTTTTATACAAGTACTTATGCGGGCATAGGAATGAAAAATTCTTATTTTGTTAAAAATCGGTTCAGATTTGGATATATCCCCCATATATATTTATCCGATTCTGCTATAACTCAGTATATTTTAATTGAACCGCCTTCAAATTTAATATGTTATGAATCGGATCAGATTTCTATATAGCCCCCATATAATATTCCCCCGATTTTGCTATAACTCAGTCAATTTTAATGGAACAACCTACGAATTTGTTATGTGCTGTAAACCGATGTTATTGCCTCTCAAACTGATTTGAAATTGGTAGCTACATTTAAATTCATACTTTTACTAAATATTAAAGTTAAAGTTTATTCAGACTCATATAAAAACATTAAAAATGGTATTGGGAAACAAATACATAAATAAAGAAGCTTAAAACTATAAGGTATTATTTTCATTTCCATAATATGTTTATGTTTTTTTATTAAATACTAGAGGACCCGGCGAACGTCGTCTCGCAGTCTGTTAGGTATTGAGTTTATTGACTTTTGTTCAGACATATAATACAATTATTGCTATCACGTTGCAGAGTATCCGAGACCAAGTGCAAATAATTTGTTGCTTTGAACAATTTAGGGCGATTTAGAATCTTTACATTGAGCAATTATACTTGTGTGAATTGTCAGTCTGTCGGAGAGAAAGGGTATTAAGAGGTAAAGTGTTTCCGTTTTCCTCGACTGTCTCCTGTAAACTGACAATTACCGCTAAGGAAGGTGCCTAATGTAATTTTTTTTACATTTTTTTGAGTAAATAATGCATTTCCAGATGTAAATTTAAATGTTGAAGCAAAGTTATATCATCACGGCCATGTTCGTTTCACAATCGATGGTTTTCAGAAAGGTTCGGAAGATGGGATCCTTTTTCGTTGAGATAAAATTGTGACAACTTTTAGCGTTTTCAATGAGATAATATAATAATTAACTGAATTTAAACGCGGTATGAGCGATTATTTAATCTTATCAATAATAATAGTCGCTATCTTTCATTTTTCCATTAAATATTTTTGATGAATCGATTAAAAAGTTAGAATCAAAGATATTTTTTAATCGAAAGATATGCAGGTAATGCCGTGATTCAAGTGCTTAATTTGTAACTTTTTCAGAAAAATTAGTCCGATTTGAAAAGATAAGTCCGATCGTTTTGTGATTCATCATTCGTCTAAATTTCTTCCTGACTTTGTGGTGTACAAAAATGGCAATCTTCTCGTGTAAATTCCATGTTATATGCGATCTGCCGAATTCTACATGCAATTGGTGATATAAAATCAAACATTATTCAGATTACTATCACGCTGGGTTGAAAGACGATTTAGAATCTTTGATATAGTTAGAGATATTTTCCAAGTAAATAGAAAATTGAACTTGTATTTAATTTTTGCCCAATTATGCGACGTTATTATTCATCAGATTTTAATTAATGTACTTAATTCAGCCATATGAACTAAATAGTTTTTATTTAAAAAATAGTATCTAGCTAAGAGACGACCATTTTGGTTAGGTTTATCGCATCAGACATATTAGATGTGGTTAGACAATTTCTTATATTCGGAAACTCATATTTATACGGACAGTCTTGCTATTTATTTGCATGTACGATTTAAATTTGTTAAAATTAGTTGAACAGTTGATGCAAATTAATGTCACCGTTCGATAGAGTTCATTTATCCGCTTAAAGCAAACTCAAGCAATTGTTGCTTATATGGGTATCTATTGGGTCCGGGATTTCATAAAAGGGGTGAGTCCCTTTTCGTTGAGATTAAATTATGAATATTTTTCGGAAACTTAATGTATCTATTTGCAATATCGAAATGAATAAAAGCTGAGATTTTCAATGGTTTAATTTTATATCGAACATGTGTTTTAATATTAATAACACGTGAGTGAATTGGTAATATTCAGAGTGGTCGCTATTTTAGATGAAGCAACTTCTACGGTCATTTCTGTTTTGGACGTGTCATCCATGTGCCTTTTAGAATCTTTAGAATCAAAGACTTTGTATAATGAAACATGAGAATTTAAAGTCAAACATATGCCTGATGTCTATGATAGGTAATGTTATGACACTTATTTTTTATTGGCATAGGCAATTGTCATAACTAAATTGTCCACTGAAGCTGTATAATCCAGTAGTTGACCCAATAAACTGGCAGAATTCAAAGAGAAGAATGTGAGCAGTAAGTAGTCAGTTGTGCAAACGTAATAAAGCTCCATTCAAACCGCCATTTGGAGCATTTCTTCGAGAGCTTAGGTGTAGATTTGAACGTTGAAGTTCTGACTCCCGGCATTGTGATTGCGAGCGGAAAGTTAACGACATACACTGCCGCTCACTTGAATAGAACCCCCCAGCAACATTTTATTCAACCTCCATTTTTTCCGAATTATACAAGATTTGAAGTTTTTAACTTTTATTATACTTTGCTTCATGTGTTTGGAGTAGACTTGGTCATTCACTTGCATTCAAGTCCAATTTATACAAGAATTATACAAGAAAAACAAAATAAAGTAAAAAATTGGAGTAAAAAATTTGGCTCATTTGAATAGAACCCCCCTTTAAAATTTGCGAATACAGAAAGATTGTATTAGAATATCGATGCATATTCACTCTATATTGAAAACGAAGTACTTTCAGTACTATTCAGTAAAAGTATATCCCTCCTGATTAAGGACACAACCGTGTATCCTGCTTTGGCAAGGATTCTTTAAATAATCAGGTATAATGCCTAACAAAGCTTGCTTTTTTCTGTCAACAAGTTTATTTTTGGAAGCGTACTGTCTCCTAGAGTCGCATATTTTACGTATAAGTCATTTTCATACAGTTTAGAGAATATTTACCACTGTAGAATATGGTGGCCCCTTCAGGATATCCGCATTTCTTCTGAAAAATATAAGTTTTGACGACTCGAAGTATACAAAAGTTTATAAAACCATGATGAAATTTCCACTCCGGACATCCAAAAATGTTTCTCACTACTGGATATGTCTGTTTCAGAACTCCTTTATAAATTGTCGTGCGCAATTAGGGTGAGCTAAATTGACGCCCAAGTCCTTCATAATTAGCAATGCGTTCCAGCACAATAAAAACACATTCATCGCTACAGAAACAATTTAGAAGATGGTCTTCCAAACAATAGACGCAAAAATAATAATTATATAGTTATGGAATTGTTTGCTCAATGAGGAGAATCCTTAATACTTATGAAGGACTTGGGCGTTAATTTCTTTCACCCTAAATGCGCACGACAATTTACAAAGGAGTTCTAAAACATGCATTTCCAGTATTGAGAAACATTTTCGGATATCCCGAGTGGCAATTTAATCACGATTTTATAAACTTTTGTAAACTTCGAGTCACAAAAGTTAAATATTTGAATAGAAATGCGGATATCCTGGAGAGGCCACCATATTCTACAGTTGTAAATATTCTCTAAACTGTATGGGAATGACTTATACGTAAAATATGCGACTCTAGGAGACAGTACGCTTCCAAAAATGAACTTGATGACAGAAAAAAGCAAGCTTTGTTAGGCATTACACCTGATTATTTAAAGAATCCTCGCCAAAGCAGGATATACGGGTGTATCCTTAATCAGGAGGGATATACTTTTACTGAATAGTACTGAAAGTACTTCGTTTTCAATATAGAGTGAATATGCATCGATATTCTAATACAATCTTTCTGTATTCGCAAATTTTAAATGGGGGTTCTATTCAAATGAGCCAAATTTTTTACTCCAATTTTTGACTTTATTTTGTTTTTCTTGTATAATTCTTGTATAAATGGGATTAGAATGCAAACGAATGACTAAGTTTACTCCAAACACATGAAGCAAAATATAATAAAAGTTAAAAACTTCATATCTTGTATAATTCAGAAAAAAATGGAGGTTGAATAAAATTTTGCAGGGGGGTTCTATTCAAGTGAGCGGCAGTGTATGTAAGTAAATTATAGTTAAATATTTATGTGAATAAACATTTTCGTGGTTACTTACTTGTGGTCCGATACAAAACATTTCGCATAAGCCGCACTAAGAATAGAATTCCAACCCCTTCTGTTTCTTGGTTTCATTCATTCCAGTTTTAAGTATTACGCTTTTCGATATCGTTGATACCTTACTCATTCTAATGGAGTCTTGGCCTTCCCGCTCTGCGTTCTGCCAAGGTATTCATTTTACAAACACATAAGATTCTGCCTAATTTTTATTACGTACGGTTAAAAACTATTTCACGACAAAACCATGAGCAGTGAAATCTGTTTGCTTTTTGAAATTGATTAAATAATGTTTACACCGCTGAAACCACTAATATCCTTTTGGACTAAAGTCACCTTTAATTTTCGCTGTTAATTTGCATAAAGAATAGTTTGGATACAGCAGAAAGCAAATTGTTTTTTAATTAATTTATTCAAATAGATTGTAAATAAAAATATCTCCAGAACTTTCAAAAATTGACATAATAGAAGCACAAAAATGTCATTCGCTGTTGGTGCATGTAAATTTTTCGCCAAAATCTATCCAAAGATACTCCAAACGCAAAAGCTCGATTAAAATGTGTAGAAAATTTGACTTTTTTCAAAAAATATTTTTGCAATTTTTTCGCAGATTTTCTCGGTTTTTTTAGGTTTTATCCTTTTCTGCCATTAGACGATTCCGAATTGGTGCGAATTGTCAAAATCTGTTCAGCCGTTCTTGAGTTATAAGCGTAGTAACTAACATCATCCTTTTTTATATATATAGATTATTATAATATATTATTATTATTATTTTTTATTAAATATTCTTAAATATAAGTAAATAAAAATGGTATTACATATGTATTTAATCATTATTAATTGAATCAAATTCTGTTAAAATGTATGGTTGAATGTCTGTATCAGCTGCGCTAATTCTTCCTTTTTGGCTTAAAACGCTAATTGATGGCTCTGATTGTAATAGCATATACTTAAAAAGATCTGTATTAGTTTTTTCTCGGTCACATTTTCGTGTATGATTTAATCTGGCACTTCTTATTATTTTATGACATGATTCGATTGCTTCCTCAGACAAATTACCTATCGAAATCGTAAAATATTTTACGAAACCTATGCTATGGACCAGCACCTTGTGTACCGTAGCGGGCATATAATACCAGGGATAGAGTTTCAAATATATGTTATGGGTTTCATTTAGAAGTGTGTTAAATTGTTCTACGTTAATTTGTTTACCAGAAGAAATTATTTTCAAAATTAAAGAGAAGTTTTTGATTAAATTAATATCAACTCGGGTAATCTCGGAGGACAATTCAATGTTCGCAAAGAAGGCCCTGGCAGTATTGCCATCATTTGTAGTGCAATAACCATTTTTTACTTTATCTATATTTAGTCCCAATTTATCTTTAAATTGTTTTTGAATGTCTAATTTTCTCTTTGACACTAATGCCTTTTCATCTTCCTTTAAAACTTTCCATTTCTTTATGGGAAGTTTATATGCAATATGAAGCACACATTCAAAAAATTTGGCAAATTCATTTGGGTGGGTTTAGCTTTTATTATTCGTTAGGATATTTAAAACAGCACCGTCGATCATTGTTAAATGCATTGAATAATTTATATTAACACTCTTGTCACTGTAATAGTAAGTTTTAAGTTCATTGCATTTTCAACGTCAAGTCATCGCAAAGGTACCAGAGATGCAACAAAAACGAATTCGTCGCTTAAGTTCGGGTTCGAAAGTGGTTGTTTATATGTACTGTGGTTAGAACTTCCGTCAAACCCCCATTTACATTCTAAAGTGACATTGCCTTGAAAGTCTAAGACGTTTGAATCCAACAATCCTTTCGCCGTCTGATCTAAAGTGATTGAAGGGGAACTTCGGCGGAAATTTCATCCACACTTATGTCATTCGGAATATTTTTGTCTTTTCATTAAATAATTGTTTGTAAGAGGGGAAACAATTTTTTGGACCGAGTTCACCAAATTTCTCATTAAATTATATTGTTTATATGTAAGGTCCATGTCAACATATAATGCTAAAGCCTCTTGGACAGAAATGGTGCTAGGTTTTGACTCTCCAATCTTCTTAGCTGCCTCTTGAATTAATTCCGTGGACGATGACTTTATTAATTGATTTATTCGCCTGCTCTTAGTTTTGTTAGATGCCTACTAAAATATTTTTTTTGGGTCTACCTTTGCCGCCTTTTTCTTGTGGCTCCTAAGGTAAAACATATTATGCATTTTATTGACTTGCTAAGTAAAAAAATCAAATTACCTTCCACATCACTGTATCTGCGGATGTAAGTGAACACATTTTTATTACCTTCAATTCTTTGTGCAATAAAAACATTATATTTACCTTATATGGACATTTGTTTAAAGATATATCTGTATCGAGGAATGTTTTAAAAAGAACTTCAAATCTTTTCTTACAATATGAACTCTTAATCCAGTACTTTTTAAATTTATAAATAAAATTTGGAATTTTTGATATTCCTTCAGGGCTTAAATTTTCCTTCAACTCATTTTTTATTTTTAAAAGAATTACATTTTTCACATCCTTCACTTTTTCATTTTTTAGAGGAAGCCACATATTAAAAATATCACGCACTTTCATAATTATTATTTGATAAAAGTCAGGTGTAACACAAAGAATCGAATTTTGTCGAAAAACAAGTTTTGTAATATACATATTCGTTGGTGATTAACAGATAGAACTTGCAATTTGCTGTAATTACGAGACGATACCTATAAGCACGTGACATATGTTTTTTCCTTATCTTCTATTACTAAATTCTCCATAACGGTACTTCTATTAATTTCAATTATTCCCTCTTATTTGTAGTTGCCACATATCTGGTTTGAATTCGAAATAAATTTAGTTGGAACTATAGTCATGATAATGGCAGAATCACCAGGTAGTGGTATCACACCAGCTGTTCGAATATGAAGTGTCAAATCCCTTTATAACAAAAAAATTTTTTGTTGTAATTTCCCCAACAACATAAAGAAAGCTTTGACATACATTTTCAAAATTTTATGATGTCACTACCTTCGTAATTGTGCCATGATCAAGATTAATGGTTTCCTATCTCGATTTAGTTGACGTGACCAAATCAAGATATCTATCTGCGTCTAAAATTAGAACGTTTACAGGTTAAATTTACCATAAATGTAACCATCATATCACACTTCTATCCCAACAGTGACATCTACTATCGGCAAAATTTTGACGTGTTTTCGACAACGGAAAAGCGTTTTAACAAAAATAAAACGAAGCAGTCAAATAAAGTGAATTTATCCACTGAGGCAAAACAAGGATTCTTGCTCCTTTCGTACAAATTGTTTATGATGATATGGTTGTGGCCAGGGCTTCGGAGCCGGAGTCGGAGTGTAGCAAATTTTGCAGGAGTCGGAGCCGGAGTCGTGAAAAAAAGCTCGACTCCGACTCCGGGCAACAATCTGTTCTACATTTATAAAAATTTGTCAAATCAATTTAAATTATTTAAATGATCATAATTTAAAAAACTCTTAATCTCTATTTTGACTACAAAATGCATATCGGAAGCATTTTTGGGTCAATTGATTCGAATAATGTTTGCATGTTCCAAATATACTTAGGGAAGATCTTTTAGAAGATTTACAAGCCATTTTATAGAAGACTCACTGGTCTTCTCTTGTTGTTTTTTATTAGAAGTAATTTATGTCTGTTGTGAAAGAACCTGTTGGGCTTCTATGAAAGACCTTGTAGAATCCGAGATATTGTCCTTGAAGATAAAGTGTTATGTAGGCAAAGGCCTACAAGTGTAAATCAAAATTCTTAACGGTTTGAAGAAAATGATCCCTTTTGACATAAAGGTTTCAAGTAACCTTAACCACGAAAGTGAATGTTAAGGGGTAATAAGCTATTTTTGTCAACGCGAAAAAAACGAACAATATAGGCCTATGTTTTGGTATCCTCCCAATGTAATGTATCTTGAAAGTTCAAACTGAGATGACTGTAATTTGAGTTGTGAATTTTATTTTATCTATTTTTTGGAGTCGACTCAGGAGTTGGAGTCGGAGTCGAGAAAAAAATTGGACTGGAGTCGGAGCCTTGGTTGTGGCTCCGAGAATCGGATTTTGTAGGATGTAAACTTTGCATTTTTTAATTCGAAAGGGATGTCTGTTTCATGTACCAAATGGTCGAAACCGCAATTTGCTGCAATTTTTAGATGAACTCCATGAAAGAAGCGAAATTCGTGAGTTTTGTATAACACGTTACTGTTTTAATCAACATTACGGTACTTTATGTATACACATTATATGTAAACTTTTTTTCATAAATTGCAAGACTATCGACCACTCTTTAATTCCCTATTCAAAAGTTGTGGAATATGTCAATAACTTCTTTAAAAAATTTCCATGAACATGGGTTTCTTTTTTAAATACATTTTAGTAAATGTCACATACGAAAAATGTTCTATGTTTAACGAGCTATAACTTTATAGTAACACCAAATATCGACAACATCTTTGAGGTTTGTCCTATTTGAAGTGTTCTCAATAAAATAAAACCATAAAATTATAAAAAAGTCAAGAACACATTTTTCGATTTTTGTCGACTGAGGCAACACTGTGTGCCGTAGGGGTTTTTTAAACTTTTCGGGCTGTTTTCTCAAGAGGTATGGACTTGTCCCTGAAAAAACTTTTACTGACGTAATTGAGGCAGCGAATGCAAGTTGCTTCAACAAAAATCAAAGTGATTCGAGAGCAGGTCTTAAAGTGAATTTATCCAAAATTTTTTGTGGGAGGTTCCTGAAGAAGCTATAGTCCATATTCAAATCTGATCTATATCTGGTAGATATATTAGTATGTGTAAAGTATGGACCAAATCGTTCACTCCCATCAAGAGTTATAGTGCGCACAATTTTTCCGAACATTTTTGAACTTTTGTGGGGGAGGTACCTGAAGGAATGTACTGATATGGCATATCTTCGAACTTGAACTAATTTTGCGCAAAATATTACGAAGGCCATATTTTGGACCGAAGCAACAGATCCGTTGGAGGGTTTTCTTGTGGTCCAACCACTACAGACGGTGTCATAGGGGTTTTTTGTACCTTTCAGGTTAGTTTCTCAGGAAGTATGGACTTGCCCCTGATGAAACTTGTAACGTCGTCTGGGCGGCAGTGAGTACAAGTTTCTACAACAAAAATCAAAGCGATTCGAGAGCAGGTCCTAAACTGAACTTTTTCGAAAATTTGTGTGGGAGGTACCCGAAGGAGTGGACCGACTGAGTCCATATGTACATATATACATATATATATATATATATATATATATATAAAATCAATAATTTTCCAAAAAATATTCAATTTAGTATAGAATCATCCGAAAAAATATTATTTATACGAACCGAATTAAATGTCGACCAATGTAGACTGTAGGGTGCACGATATTTATTTTTTTTTCCAATTTTCGTTCACTACACACACTCACACACTACTAATATAATTAGCAAAAATATTTCTCCTTTATAACGAAAGTATTAACTCACCACAATCGACCGAACCGATTTATTTAGCGCACACGTAATAAAAGAGAAACGAAATAACAAAACGTATGTATGTATGTTTATAATAGGCAAGCGACGGTTGTCTATACATACCAATGATATGTATGTATCTAGCGTGTGTGTATGGCTAAACGATAGACCTCCAAGCGTACGGATATTTGCTCGTAAATTCTAAATATAAATGTGTATTATTGGTCAGCGAAAAAAGGGAATATGCGAAGAAATTATTTGTAATTAGAATAATTATTTAAATTTTTTAACCACTCACTATTAATAAATAAACGCTTTTTAATGGTAATTTTTTCCAAATAATTTGTTGTGATTTTTCGTTTTTTTCACTGTTCACTAAACGTCCGTCCGCGACTAATAAACGATCGAACGATAGACGGAGGCACAAAAATGGTTACGTGGCGCGTTGTAAAGCTGTCGATATTTTTGTTGTTGTAAAATATATTATTTTTAGCAATATAACTATTTTGTTTGTTTACTTTTTTATTCTTTTAACGCGATCTCACAAATAAAAAGATCACGGCACTCACGATTGGAAAAATGATTACGTCGAAATTGCGTGAAAATAAAAACCAAATAAAACACGAACGTTTTAATGATTAAATTCAAAATAAAAAGCAGTTGCTTTATTGGGAAATAAGTAAATAAATATAGAGGGAGGGTAGACAGATTACCTGGTTTGGGTGGTAGGCCAGAGATAAGTGACAATAATAACATTGAAAGGTGGCGTTGGCGGTAATTCGATACTCGTTACAATCTGCATTTTGACAGTTCAGTTGTAGTAAAAAAGGATTATGCAGATTGTAACAAATACAATGAATGTGGAAACGGAAACTAAATAAAGTTAATAAAAATTCTAAATTAAATAAATATCTTAACAGTTCGCGAATTCTGAAACTCGGATTCATGGATAGTAAAAAATTGTTGGTTTTTACCGTATGAGAAATATTGGCAATTCTTTTATATTTCATTTCCAAAAAATAAATCCGCTCGCGAGCAATTTTTTAGGTTGTTGCGGAAAAAAGTTGTCGTGGTTTTTTTCTGCTTTTCAGAATGAATTATTAAAAAAAAAAACGTAAAAACATTTTAATGAGTACAATTGTCACCAAAAAGTTATCACGAAGCGATGTCAGTTAGTAGATTGCATTATATTTGTAAAATGTTACTCAGTATTCGCAAAATTTAGAAAAAAATTGACAACATTTTAAATGTAATCTGACTTTTTTTTCATAATATATGTAGGTACATTTACCCGTCTAAAATTACACAAAAAAAAAATAGTTTTAAATAAACACTTTACTGGGAATCAAATGATCAAATTATAATGATCGTGATAATAGTTTGGATGTTATAGCCAAAATAAGCATATATTTGGGTGACAAAAAATAAATGTTGGTTTGAAAGTATTGGAAAAATCTAAAGGAGAACTTATTTTATTTTTCTTGAAACTCCCAAGAAAATGGGTGGATTTTGTTTTATCTGCATTCACATACAAGGTTTCCCATTGAGGAAAGTTATCGGGTTGGTAAGATAAATCTTTAGGCTTCTTAAACAGAAATTGAGTTCAAATAAACCGTTTTAATTATCAAAATCATTTTGTCTGCATATGATTTTTATGTACAGCACGACCATATCTTTTAATTTGTATATATTTTTCCAAATATAATTTGGACGCTAAAATTGTTAAGTTGTCAACACTGCTCTGTACTAAAAATGTACTTTACCAACAAGTTGTCTAAAGAAATATTTAAATTTTTTTGTTTGAATACCCTTTTCGAGAGAAACTTCCAGTAAAACTGAATTTCTTCTTTATGCCATTCCAGTGTTTTGGAATTCTGTAATGAATATAAAGGTCTTGAGGCTTTAAACTCATTATACCCCCAGCCTTTAGGCTAAAGAGGGTATTTACACTTTGATACGACCAAAAATGTGCCTAATCGAAATAATGGTTTTAGACCCCAAGTATGTTTGTACGATATCCGTTTCAGACAATTTTGAGTAGATCTAGCAATGTCCGTCCGTCTATCTGTCTGTCTGGCTGGCTGGTGCGCACGATAACTCTCGAACGGATGAATAGATTCGGTTCAAATTTTGGGTATCGAAATATTTTGTCCAGATTTGATTTAAGTTAGAAGATGGGCCGTATAGGTCCACTCCTTCAGGTACCTCCCCTACAAATGTTCAAAAATTGTCGCAAAACTTGTGCGCACAATAACTCTCGAAGGGAGTAACCGAATTGAACCAAACTTTGCATATGGTAATACTATCTCGGTCCACTCCTTCAGGTACCTCCCACACAAAATTTGAAACAAGTGCAGTTTAGCGACACCTCACAAATCGTTATGAAATTTTTTGTAACAGGATGTTCGTGCGGCCCCCGTTACGTCATTGTACTTTTTTTTGAGGGCAAGTCCATAGTTCCCGAGATAATGGCGCATAACCTCAAAAAGCGCTGCACTATGTCGCGAGTTCAAATAAACGGTGGCCAAATATAAAGAGATTTGGCGTTGGCAGATGCATTTTGGTATAAATACTTATAGTTCACTGACAATGTCGAGAGCAAAAAATTGGGAAGGTCGGCCCACGTTGTGGGATAGTTCCTCTGCAACGGTACTTCTTAATGTTTCGGTATTTTGAATATTTTAGCTAAACTTATCAACCAAAATGGTTGAATTTCGAGATGCGGGATTTTCACTTTACAAAAAACTTTTCCGATAAAAATTATGGACATAGGTCCACGTTTTGATATAGACCCCATATAACGGTACCTCCCGATTTTCGGAATTTTGAAGATTTTACATACGTTTTACGCCCAAATACGCCAATGGACCAAAAAACTTTTCTGATAAAAGTTATGTACATAGGTCCACGTTTTGATATAGCTCCAATAGAACGGTATCGCGAGATTTTCGGTATTTTCAAGGTTTTAGCCACATTAAACAACCAATGTAGCTGATATTTGGTATTTAGTCTTCGCCAGGTCTTGCGAAATATTTTTACAGAGAATTGATGGTATTGGTTCACGTTTTGATATAACCCCCGTGGAACGGTACCGCCCAAGATACCAAGGATTAACTGCAGTAATCCACATTTTTGCCCAAAAAGGGCCACACAATTCTGAAAAGAACTTAAATACATTCGATCTGTCCGGAGGTGAAAGTGTCGCTTCACATTGGCTGAGGGTATATATCTGTCGACAAAGCCGACTGACGCTTTATGACTTGTTTTGTTTTCAAAAGATTACAAATGCAGTATTGTTCGGATTAGAAGTACATAAAACAAGTAAAAAAGTTTCAGTCGGTTTTGCCGACAGAGATATACCCTCAGCCTGTGTATATTGAAACAATTTTTTCCCAAAATACGTATGGTTTTAAAAAATTTGGGCATTTGAACCGACAAAAATTTTGATTAGGATTAAAGATCAAAAGTTTTGCGGAGGAGATACTAAAAGGAATGGATCGACATTGACCGTTATGGAAGTGGATCTCCAGCCACAACATATGGTGCCATAGGGGGTTTTTACACTAAAAAACTTTTACTCCTAAAAAACTTTTACCATCGTAATTGAAGCAGCGAATACAAGTTGCTTCAACAAAAATCAAAGTGATTCGATATTAGGTCTTAAAGTGAACTTATCCGGGAGGTACCGAATGGAGTGGACCAATATAGTCTGTATTTGAACCTGATCTATATCTGGTAGATATATTACGATGTGTAAAGTATAGACCAATTCGCCCACTCCCTTCAAGAGTTACCGTACGAACAATTTTTCCGAACATTTGTGGGGGAGGTACGAGTACCTGAAGGAGTGGACCGATATGGCTCATTTTCCAACTTAAACTATACTTGGACAAAATATTACTAAGGCCATATGTTGGACCGAATCGGCAGATTCGTTCGAGAGTTATCTTGCGCTCCAACCACCTCACACGATGTCATAGGGGTTTTTTTGCAACTTTCATGCTATTTTCTCAGGAAGTATGGACTTGCCCCTGATGAAACTTGTACCGTCGTATGGAGGGCAGTGAACACAAGTTTCTAAAACAAAAATCAAAGCGATTCGAGAGATGGCCCTAAACTGAACTTTTCCGAAATTTTGTGTGGGAGGTACCCGAAGTAGTGGACCAATTGAGACCATATTGGAACCTCATATTACTCTGGTAGAAAGTTTACGCTATACAAAGTATGGAGCAACTCGGTCACTCCCTTAAAGAGTTATCGTGCGCACAAACTTTCCGAACATTTTCGAACTTTTGTTGGGGAGGTACCGGAAGGAGTGGACCGATGTAGCTCTTCTTCGAACTTAAACTAAGTTTGGGCAAAATATTACGAAAGCCTAAATTTGAACCAAATCGGTTCATCCGTTCGAGAGTTATCGTGCGCTCCAGCCAGCAGGACAGACAGACAGACAGACGGACGGACGGACATGGCTAGATCGACTCCAAATTGTCTGAAACACATTTCGTCCAAACATACTTGGGGTCTAAAACCAATATTTCGATGAGGCACATTTTCATCGTATCAAAGTTTATATACCCTCCTTAGCCTAAAGGCTGAGGGTATAACGAAGTGTCTATTGGACAATATGTACGACATATCAAGGGTTTTCCGTGGGGTATATCTCGAAAACCAATTAGAAAATTGATTTACTGCCTTAAGCAACATTTTATATTCCTATTTTATATCAACTCGTTGCTAAATAGTGGGAGAAAATAATGGAGAACATTTATTGATGTGCATCATAAAGTGATAATATCTGCTATAAATAGCATGCCCATCTGAATTTTTTCTTATCAGTAACAAATTTGTAGCTGAAAACAACCGTAAACGAAATAATTGCTCAAACGTTGGTTATGGTATTGTAAATGAAAGAAGCTTACAACCTAGATGAAAAAAATAAAAAAATCGCATTTGTAGCATGTTTTAGGTTTTAACGGTTTTGCTAAAGAAAAAGTTGTAGCAATGAAAATTCTTGTGCTCTTATGATATTTTCGTAGGTTTTACCATTTTTCAGATATAGAAATTCAAATTTGGACAATTCACAGACTGTATCGCCTCCTTATAAAACAAAGTCATGGCTGCAATTTCCCAACTTAAATTTATATATCTCAATAATGGTACAACCGAGAAAAAAACAAGTGAGCAAAGGCTATAGTCGGGACGGGGCCGACCATGTGATACCCTACACCACTACCCCTGTGCATAAGCTTTTCACGGGTAAACATTTCTTTTAGGGAATATAATCCGACTACCACCGAAAATAATATGCCTCTTTCTCTCTGGGACCCCCATAAGCAACCAAAATTTCGTGACCGTTCAAAATTACGACCTGTAGCTTGATTGCAAAAAAAATGGAAGAATTGGACGCATTACCGACTATTGTGGTATCTCCCTTGTTTGACCACATTCGCCAACCTGCGTTACACCAACGAATTACTGAATTTTGCAATATCTCGGTTTGCTCACTTACGCCAACATACTTTGCATCAATATAAACGAGATCTTTTCTTCTTCCATTGACGGGTATTCCTTTTGGAATACTCCACCTAGAAGCGGAGATATTCGCATAAGAAAAAAACGTTGACTTTTCTCCACATAAGCTTTTCGCTTATTCCGACTCCTGAATATTATCCGACCATCACCAAACTAAATAGGCTTCTTCCTCAGTGGGACCCGCATCAACTCCCAAAAAATTCGTGACGATCCGATCAAAATTGCGACCTGTAGCCTGATTACAAACAAATCGGAAAATGGGATGCATTACCGACTATTGCGATATCTCTGTTGTTTGAGCAGCTACGACAACCTACTTTACATCGTTGTAAAGGTGATATTTTCTACTTTCCTTGCCATGTTTTGCTTTTGATATACCTCTTAAAGAAATAGAGATATTGGGTTTGAAATAAAACGTAGACCTTTTCTCCAAATAAGTTTTTGCCCATTCCGACCCCTGAATATTATCCGACCATCATTAAAATCAGTAGGTTTCTTCCTCTGTGGGACCCCCATTAACCCCTAAAATTTCGTGACGATCCGATCAAAATTGCGACCTGTGGCGTGATTACAAAAAAATCGGAAAATGGGATGCATTATCGACTATTGCCATATCTCTATTATTTGACCATCTTCGACAACTTACTTTACATCGTTGCAAAGGTGATATTTTCTACTATCCTGCCAGGTTTTGCTTTAGATATACCTCTTAAAGAAACAGAGATATTGGCTTTGAAATAATATGTTGACTTTTCTCCAAATAAGTTTTTTTGCCCATTACGACCCCTAAATATTATGCGACCATCACCAAAATCAATAGGCTTTTTCATCTGTGAGACCCCCATTAACCCTCAAAATTTCGTGAGGATCCGATCAAAATTGCGACCTGTAGCGTGATTTCCAAAAAAATTTAAAAATGGGATGTATTACCGACTATTGCGATATCTCCGTTATTTGGCCACATACGCCGATCTAGTTTGCATCATTGTAAAGATGGAATCTTCTACTTTCATGGGCAGGCATTGCTTTTGGATAGTCCCCAGCCAAAGCTGTGATATTCGTCTTTATAATTAAAATCGCAAAACTGAAAATTTGGGTTTTATTTGCGACTATTGTCATATCTTCGTTGTTTGATCACCTACGAGAACCTACTTTACATCATTAGAAAGGTGATATTTTCGACTTCCATTGACAAGTTGTACTTTTGGTATACACCTTACAGAAGCTGAGATATTCGCTTTGGAAGAAAACGTTGTCTTTTTATCCACATAAGTTTTTTGCCCATTCCGACCCCTAAATATTATCCGACCATCACCAAAATCAATAGGCTTCTTCCCCTCCGGGACCCCCATCAACATCCGAAATTTCGTGACGATCCGATCAAAATTGCGACCTGTAGCGTGATTACAAGGTTTAGATGGACAGACGGACAGACGGACGGACGGACGGACGGACTGACGGACGGACACACATAGCCAGATCGACTCAGCTCGTCGAGGCATTCATTTTGGTATATATAAGTATGGGTCTACGACCATTATTTCGATGCGTTACAAACTTTTTGGCCAAAACCAACTTATAATACCCTCCCCACATAGTGGTGTAGGGTATAACAAGTGAGCAAAGGCTATAGTCGGGACGGGGCCGACCATGTGATACCCTACACCACTACCCCTGTGCATAAGCTTTTCACGGGTAAACATTTCTTTTAGGGAATATAATCCGACTACCACCGAAAATAATATGCCTCTTTCTCTCTGGGACCCCCATAAGCAACCAAAATTTCGTGACCGTTCAAAATTACGACCTGTAGCTTGATTGCAAAAAAAATGGAAGAATTGGACGCATTACCGACTATTGTGGTATCTCCCTTGTTTGACCACATTCGCCAACCTGCGTTACACCAACGAATTACTGAATTTTGCAATATCTCGGTTTGCTCACTTACGCCAACATACTTTGCATCAATATAAACGAGATCTTTTCTTCTTCCATTGACGGGTATTCCTTTTGGAATACTCCACCTAGAAGCGGAGATATTCGCATAAGAAAAAAACGTTGACTTTTCTCCACATAAGCTTTTCGCTTATTCCGACTCCTGAATATTATCCGACCATCACCAAACTAAATAGGCTTCTTCCTCAGTGGGACCCGCATCAACTCCCAAAAAATTCGTGACGATCCGATCAAAATTGCGACCTGTAGCCTGATTACAAACAAATCGGAAAATGGGATGCATTACCGACTATTGCGATATCTCTGTTGTTTGAGCAGCTACGACAACCTACTTTACATCGTTGTAAAGGTGATATTTTCTACTTTCCTTGCCATGTTTTGCTTTTGATATACCTCTTAAAGAAATAGAGATATTGGGTTTGAAATAAAACGTAGACCTTTTCTCCAAATAAGTTTTTGCCCATTCCGACCCCTGAATATTATCCGACCATCATTAAAATCAGTAGGTTTCTTCCTCTGTGGGACCCCCATTAACCCCTAAAATTTCGTGACGATCCGATCAAAATTGCGACCTGTGGCGTGATTACAAAAAAATCGGAAAATGGGATGCATTATCGACTATTGCCATATCTCTGTTATTTGACCATCTTCGACAACTTACTTTACATCGTTGCAAAGGTGATATTTTCTACTATCCTGCCAGGTTTTGCTTTAGATATACCTCTTAAAGAAACAGAGATATTGGCTTTGAAATAAAATGTTGACTTTTCTCCAAATAAGTTTTTTTGCCCATTACGACCCCTAAATATTATGCGACCATCACCAAAATCAATAGGCTTTTTCATCTGTGAGACCCCCATTAACCCTCAAAATTTCGTGAGGATCCGATCAAAATTGCGACCTGTAGCGTGATTTCCAAAAAAATTTAAAAATGGGATGTATTACCGACTATTGCGATATCTCCGTTATTTGGCCACATACGCCGATCTAGTTTGCATCATTGTAAAGATGGAATCTTCTACTTTCATGGGCAGGCATTGCTTTTGGATAGTCCCCAGCCAAAGCTGTGAAAATCGCAAAACTGAAAATTTGGGTTTTATTTGCGACTATTGTCATATCTTCGTTGTTTGATCACCTACGAGAACCTACTTTACATCATTAGAAAGGTGATATTTTCGACTTCCATTGACAAGTTGTACTTTTGGTATACACCTTACAGAAGCTGAGATATTCGCTTTGGAAGAAAACGTTGTCTTTTTATCCACATAAGTTTTTTGCCCATTCCGACCCCTAAATATTATCCGACCATCACCAAAATCAATAGGCTTCTTCCCCTCCGGGACCCCCATCAACATCCGAAATTTCGTGACGATCCGATCAAAATTGCGACCTGTAGCGTGATTACAAGGTTTAGATGGACAGACGGACAGACGGACAGACGGACGGACGGACGGACGGACGGACACACATAGCCAGATCGACTCAGCTCGTCGAGGCATTCATTTTGGTATATATAAGTATGGGTCTACGACCATTATTTCGATGCGTTACAAACTTTTTGGCCAAAACCAACTTATAATACCCTCCCCACATAGTGGTGTAGGGTATAATTAAGAATCCCAATATTTTAGAGAATTTTCTGTAGTCCCATTTCGAAAATACTTAGTGTTTTGAAGCAAATCGTGAAAACCTAAAAAAAAACCATAAAAATGTGACCTGAATTTCTATATCTCAACAATGGTAAATCCTAGGAACAAACTACAACATTTTCTTTAGTTTCCAAGCAAAATCGCGAAACCCTAAAAATGTGAACTTTGACCGCGATTTATTTAAAAATCCCAACAGCGATTTCTCTTGTTTTTGGATTTTTCTCATCTATGAAGATTGCTGTCTCAGAATCCGCAAGATCTGCCCAGTTGTAAGCTCCTTTCATTTAACGTTGGTTCAAGAGCACCGTGATATAGAACCCTCAGCCGTTCGGATAATGATTAAAATGTAACCCGCGTCAAACAATTTTGAGTCGATTTATCCCAGTTGATCCGTCCGTCTGTCTGGCTTTCGAACAGATCAACAGATTTTGTCCAAATTTTGGATCTCGCAATATTTTGCTCAAACTTCCTTTGGACACTTCCCCAGCCAGACTTCAAAATGTTTCCCTAAAATCTTGAGCAAAATCACATTCGATTTTTTCGAAACCTAGAATAGGTTCGCAGTCGTCGACTAGCACTCATTGCGTACAGTCACTCGACCGCTTCATTTTGTGTTCACACATTCGTTTTTCATCAAAGTTTTTTCTCAGTGCCATTTAATTCCAACACCTTCCGATTTAATCTTTATCTAATTTACTGTGTGCCATTAGAAAATATAATTATATAAAAAGTTCGATTTAAAAAAGTGCATTATGCCCCCTGGGCCCCCCAATTTAGGGGACAATCAATTTGCTATTTTAGCAGAGAGTCCCCAAAAAAAACGTAAAAAACGTGAAAGAGGAATTACATGTGAATTCCCTTCTCTCCCAACCAAAGCAGTGCCCAATCCAAGGTATGTTGTTGTTTCTTCAGTAGATGAAAAAAAACCTTTGACACAATATTCTTGCTTTGCTATACAAAAAGCATTCGATATTATCACTAAAGAAATAATGAGCATTTCTCCTCTGAGAGATGGTAGTTTGTTGTTGTTAGTTAAAGATAAAGCAATTGCAGACAGAATTTTAAACACAAACGAACTAACAGGTGTATGCAAAGTAACTTGCAAATTACACCAACAACTTAATGTCACCAGAGGCACAATTTATGCTCCTTATCTCAATAATATTCCCGAAAAAGAGATCATAAACGAACTCTCTAATAAAGGCGTCGTTGACGTCTATAAATATGAAAAGACAGTTGATGGTAAAAAAATAAAAACGGGAGTAATTCTTGTTACTTTCGATCTCTACAATCTCCCAGAGAAATTGCAAATTGCCTATCATACAGCCATTGTGAGAGAGCATTACCCAAATCCAATGAGATGTAAGCAATGTCAATTGCTGGGACACACAATTAAACGTTGTACAAATCCACCAACATGTGTAAATTGCAATTTACCCCCTCACTCTCCTGATACCTGCACCCGCACATTCTGTGCAAATTGCAGTGAAGACCATCCAGCATCTTCAAATACTTGCAAAGTCTATAAACAACAAAAAGAAATCTTAAAAATTAAAACAATAAATAAATGCACAATGAAAGAAGCAATTCGTCAATACAAAAACCAGCCATTAAACAGCGTTAACTTTAAATCTTTTTCAGAAGTAACATCCAATAAAGAAAAACAAGAACAAGCATCATCTAAAAAAGAGACATCAACAAATTCTCCCCCAACCCAAAACTCAGAAAATACCAAAATAAAAGTAACCAACAATTCCTTTAAAACACCAACAAAAAATAACAACAACAAACCCACTAGCACTTCCTCTCAATCATCACCAAATTCCTCTTTTTCCAAAAACTTTATTAAAACAACAACAACCAATACCACATCTCTCTCCGCTCTGAGCACACAATCCACAGCAAACAAACCCCTCTCAACAACAATGAGCTCCATTCATTGTTCTAAAAGTTTTACCACGTCAACCAACATTCCAACAACACTTCATGAAAAATCAAACACTTTTAACAGTTAATCGCCGTCAACATCGGCTTTCTCTTTATCTAAAGAGAAACAAAATTTACCATCACAACAAAATTCTTTCTCTTATTCAGAACCAGTATCACATATGCAAAACAAAGTTTTGCCTATGGATCAATGGAGAGCAAAATAGGAAAAGAGAAAATTTAAGAGAGAATTAATATTTAATTTTTTTTGTTGTTTCATTACATATTTAGACATTTTTAAGAACTAATGTTACCTAAAATCGTGCTACAAATGAATTATTAAAGAATTATTACAAAAAATAATTAAACGCCCAAGTGTTGTTGAATTAATTAAATTAAGAGCATTTTACAGAAACCACCAGTGGATGGCCGTGCACACCATTGCTATGGATACAAACACAGATTATTTATCTGATAAATAATCTCTAGTCCTCCCAATGGTGCTAAAAATTGCGCATTGGAACATCAGAGGATACATAAACAACTACTCTAATTTACAGTTGCTACTTGCGGATACAAATCCGGATATCGTTTGTTTACAAGAAACAAAATGCAAAAAGAACCTAACTCCATATACACCAAAACAATATATTGGATACTTCTTTAACAGATATAATTCTGCTAAAGAAGGCGTTGCCATACTTTTAAAGAAAAATATACCACACAAAATTGTGCACAGTGGAACATCGCTTTGTTGTGTTGCTGTCCAAATTAATCTATCAACAACTTTCACACTCTTCTCCCTTTACATTCCCCCCCGGGAAAATATAACTGTCCCCATTCTTGACTCACTTTTACACAATATAACCACTCCTATTATGATCCTTGGCGATCTTAATGGCTGGAGTAACCTTTGGGGATCCACCAAATCCAATAAAAGAGGTGAAATAATTGAAACATTTTTAAACAATTCTAATTTGTCAGTTTTAAATGACGGTTCACCAACACATCTTAGCACTCACAACACATTAACACATATAGATGTCGGAGTTACATCTATATCATTATATCCAAAATGTTCTTGGCACACAGTAGATGATCTTTACAACAGCGATCATTATCCCGCTTTTGCTACTTTGAATATAAATTCCAATAATTCTTCATCTTTTCAACCAAAATATATCACTGACAAAGCCGATTGGGGAAAATTTCGTAAAAACATATCTAGTGAAGAAACAAAATTTCCAATATCTAAAAATACAAATCACTCAGATTAGGAAAATTATTCGTAACTCTGCAAACAATAGCATACCTCAAACTAAAAACAAAGTTAGAACCAAGAATGTTCCTTGGTGGTCTAAAGAGATTCAAGTCCTGAGAAATGAAAAACAAGCAGCTTGGAGAATATATCGCCGTAATATAACAAGGGATAACCTTTTGAACTATAAAAGAAAAAATTCCATTTTTAACAGAGCAAAAAGTATAGCTAAAGCTAAAGCATTCGAGCGGTTTACTTCTTCCATTTCTCCTACGTCTACCTCATCTCTTTTATGGCGCCAAATACGATCACTTACTGGTAATTGGCAGCCAAAGGAAATCAAAGCAATTGAAATAAATGGCAACAATATTTCAGATTCAAATATCATATCTTCTACATTTGCCAAACATTGGTCTTTAAATTCCAGTGACTCAAATTTTTCATCACAGTTTTGTAACAACAAAACACAGTTACTAAATACAAATCCTCCAACGCATCCTTCCCCTAAATCCAAACATTTGGAAAACGACTTAACTCTTCAAGAGTTATTATATAGTCTTAAAACCTCCAAAGGGAAAACTCCTGGGTTAGATAGAATATCATATCCCATGATAAAAAATACCCCTTATTCTTTTAAACAACGCCTCTTGCAGCATTACAATGAGATTTACTCATCGGGTGTAATTCCGCAATTCTATAAATCCGCATCCATTCTACCCATTCCTAAGCCAAACAAACCAAACAACCAACTTGATTCATATAGACCGATATCTCTATTACCATGTATTGGTAAACTTTTGGAAAAAATAATATCTAAAAGACTGTTGTGGTTCATAAAGAAACACAAGCTTATATCACAAAACCAAGTTGGATTTCAACCTGGTCTTAGTACAGTTGATGCACTTTTGTTCATAGACCATATTATTCGAAAAAACCAGTCAGTAAGAAGACACACATCAATTTTGTCAATAGATTTTATTAAAGCTTTTGACAGAATTGGTATTCACATAGTCCTTCAGAAGCTTTTAGACTGGAAAATAGGACCAAAAATGTTTCTATTCATCAAGTCATTTTTAACAAATAGAAAATTTTCAGTACTAATAAATAATACCCATTCAGAAACAGTTTCACTGTACAATGGTATCCCACAAGGATCCCCATTGTCAGTTACACTGTTTATAATTGCATTCGATGAAATTAGTCAAATTCTAACACAAAACAAACAAATTGTACATTGCATATATGCAGATGATCTGTACATTATTTGTAAAAACCAAAATAACTCTGAAATCGGTCAAGTTCTCTCTAAAACGCTTGAAGTAATAGACAAATGGTCTTCTAAATCGGGAGCAAATATTTCGTACGACAAAACAGTTCATCTTCATATTTGCAATAAAAGAAATTGTAACCCCATAAATGTATCATATGATAATCACTCTATTGTAAATAGTAATGTCTGTAAGATTCTAGGTCTGTACATAGATAACAAATATAATTTTAAAGAACATTGTATTCATCTCAAGAAAAATCTTCAGAATAGACTTAATATAGTAAAATATTTATCTTCCAAAAAAAGTCATGTCCATACGAACACTTTGTTAAGAGTTGTAAATTCTTTGATATTATCTAAAATTGATTACGGCCTAATATTCTATATAAGTGCACCTAAATCCGTCATATCTCCGATTGAAAGCTTATACCACCATTCAATTAGATCTAGCCTTCGTGCTTTCAAAACAACACCTATTGTAAACCTACTGGCTGAAGCTGGTTTCGAAAAAATCCATTTCCATGCATACAGGCTAAAAGCTCGCTTAGCACATAAAGTTATTTGCAACCAAACTGGAATTCTGTCGTATGAGTTATCTTTACTAAAGAAAAGAAAAACAGAACTTAAATATCCATCAACTTTATGCAATATCCTCAAAATTGCAACAAAACTAAATGTAATATCATACAAAACTCCAAATGAAACACATCCACCATGGACATTGAATATAAATGTCTTTGATAACTCTCTAACAAGTTTCCGAAAAAGCTCTACCAATCCTGAAATATACAATAAGTTGGCAAAAACCATATTTGCCCAGTACAAGCAAGTTGGTTGGGACATCTTCTTTACAGATGGATCTAAAACAGAACACAGCACATCGTTTGCAGTTGTTTCAGAGGACGGCGGTATAAAATCATTTGGACTACTTCCACATGATGGATCTATATTCGACGCAGAAGCCATTGCCGTTTTAAAAGCTGTAGAACTATCCAAAACACAGCGTCTCAAAATTCTTATTTGTACTGACAGCCGATCGGTTTACACTTCCTGTACCAATTGCTGGAACAAGAATGAAATCATTACATCGATCCAACAAGAAATGTTTAACGCCAAATCAAAAATAAAGCTGATGTGGATACCCAGTCATGTTGGTATACCTGGAAACGAAGCCGCTGACTCGGTTGCCAAAAGTATTCCTCAGAGATTTCCTGCCTATACTTTTATTCCATCTACGAAAAAAAATATTATAAAAGCTGCTAATCATCTAATTGACACCGAAACCGAAAAACTTTGGGCGGAATACAGTCATACTTACAAAGAAATCAATCCCAACAGAAAACCACTGTTGTTGCCGTCAACCACGAATATTCATCAAAATAAATGCTATACACGATTGAGATTATCGCATAGCTGCTTAACGCATTCACACCTTTTCAAGAAAGAATCACCACCAATATGTAGTTATTGCAGAATTTCCCCCTTATCGACCCATCATCTAATCGTCGAATGTTCAGCCCTTCATAACCTTCGATCAAGGTGCTTTTCACCTGTCAATGCATTGGAAACACTGAAAAATCCATCACACCAGAACATCACCAACATCTACAATTTCCTCAGTCTTTTAAATCTCCAATATAAAATCTAGTTTTTTTTTATATATCATGATTATGTATATTAAACGTCTAATTTAATCCACTTAATTTAAATCTACTTAAAGCCGATAGCCGTAGTCGCTAGTGCTTTTAACTATAAGTTTATTATAATTTTTAATTGTAATAAATATTTAAATAAATAAATAAATAGAATAGGTTCGAATATGGATCGATTCACTCCTTCAGGTACCTCCAACACGAAATTTCAATTATCCAATTTGACCGAAACTATAAACATCCTCAAATTACTTCCGAACGTACATATATCAAGTACCAAGAGGGTCTATTTGGGACAACGTCTTCGAGTACATCCCTCACAAAAGTCCAACCTCAGTGTAGTAGTATAAGGGCTGTTCGAGGAGCCATTGCACATTTTGATCAATGCTACTTCTTGAGGTCACGTTTACAGCGATATTGTATTTTTCGTAGGTGAGTCCACGGTTTTGTCAGAATTTGCCCAAAAGCTCTAAATCTTACGCCGACAAACTAAATTGACTTCCAAAATTAGGTCCACTTCCAAAATGGACTTTATCAGTCGATTCTTTCAGGTATAGTCTGTACAAAAGTGCAAAACTTTTGCGCTTTCATCGAAGTCACATTTTTTAGCATAACGACAACAATCGAGAAGTTGTACACCCTAAATTTTTCGAAAATATTGTCGGAAAGTTTATACGTCCAAAAAAAGGAGACGAAATTCTGAAACTTCCTGGCTACAATTTACAGAGTCGTAGATTGCATCGCCCGGCTCCTGATTTTTTTTTTCTTTTTATACCCTCAGACTTTAGGCTAAAGAGGGTATTTACACTTTGATACGACCAAAAATGTGCCTCATCGAAATAATGGTTTTAGACCCCAAGTATGTTTGTACGATATCCGTTTCAGACAATTTTGAGTAGATCTAGCAATGTCCGCCCGTCTGTCTGTCTAGCAGGCTGGTGCGCACGATAACTCTCGAACGGATCAATCGATTTGGTTAAAATTTTGGGTATCGAAATATTTTATCCAGATTCGATTTAAGTTCGAAGATGGGCCATATATGTCCCCTCCTTCAGGTACCTCCCCCACAAATGTTCAAAAATTGTCGCAAAACTTGTGCGCACGATAACTCTTGTAGGGAAGAACCGATTTCGTCCATAATTTGCACATCGTGTAATTTCTACCAAACTTAGATGAGGTTCCAATAAGGACTCAATCGGTCCACTCCTTCGGGTACCTACCACACAAAATTTAGGAAAAGTTCAGATTAGGACCTGGTCTCGAATCGCTTTGATTTTTGTTTACGCACGCTATAAGTTTCATTAGGGGCAAGTCCATACTTCCTGAGAAAATAGCCTGAAAGTTACAGAAAACCCTATGACACCGTTTGTAGTGGTTGGAGCGCAAGATATGTAACTCTCGAACGGATCTGCCAATTCGGTCCAAAATTTGGCTTTCGTAATATTTTGTCCAAACTTAGTTCAAGTTCAAAGATGGATTATATCGGTCTACTCCTTCCGGTACCTCCCCCACAAAAGTTTGAAAATGTTCGGTAAATTTGTGCGTACGATAACTCTTGAAGGGAGTAACCGATTTGGTCCATACTTTGCACATTATGAAATTTCTACCAGACTTAGATGAGGTTCCAATATGGACTCAATCGGTAATCCCACACAAAATTTCGGAAAAGTTCAGTTTAGGACCTGCTCTCGAATCGCCTTGGTTTTTGTTGTAACATCTTGTATTCACTGTCCCCTATACGAAGGTACAAGTTTCCTCAGGGGCAAGTCCATATTTCCTGAAAAAATAGCCTGAAAGTTGAAAAACAAACCCTATGGCACCATGTTTATGGGTGGAAGCGCAAGATAATTCTCGAACGGAAATGCCGATTCCGGCCAAAATTTGGCCTTCATAATATTGTTTCCAAACTTACTTTAAGTTCGCAGATAAGCTATATCGGTCCACTCCTTCAGGTACCTACCCCACAAAAGTTCAAAAATATTCGGAAAAATTGTGCGCACGATAACTCTTGATGGGAGTGACCGATTTGGTCCATACTTTACACATTCTCATAATATCTACCAGATATAGATCAGGTTCGAATATGGACTATATTTGTCCACTCCATCCCGTACCTCCCACACAAAATTTTGGATAAGTTCACTTTAAGACCTGCTATGGAATCAGTTTGATTTTTGTTGAAGCAACTTACATTCGCTGAATTGCGGCTATATGCAATGTCTGCATTAATGATTCGGATTTGCAGCATTGCTGTTATTTTGCTGGTGGTAGATCCATTTTAGTAAAATTTAACTCCGTTCTCCTAAGGGATACTATTATGGCCAATTATCGGCGCACAATGTCGCGAGTTTATATTAACTGTGGCCAAAAATAGAAAGAGTTGTCGTAGGTGCATCAATTTTGGTACACGTACCTATTATTGACTTCCAATCTTCAGGACAAAAAATTGGGTTGGTCGGTCCACGTTTTGATATAGCCCCCATAGAACCGTACCTCCCGATTTTCGGTATTTTGAATGTTTTAGACACAATGACCAACCGAAAGTATTCAAATTTTGTGGTTAGTCTTCGGCAGAGGTATCAAACATTCCAACAGAGAATTGTGGGCTTAGGTCCACGTTTTGATATAGCCCCCATACAACGGTACCTCCCGATTATCGGTATTTTGAAGATTTTAGCCTCATTATTACACCGAAATTGCTGAAACTTGGTATTTAGTCTTCGTAGGGGGCATTATATCTTCACCTTGAAATTTGTCTGCATAGGTTCACGCCTTTATATAGCCCACATAAGACGGTACCTCCCGATTTTCGGTATTTTGGAAGTTTTAGCCTGATTATCACACCGAAATGGCTGAAAATTGGTATTAAGTCTCCGTTGGGGGACTTATAACCTTCCACCAGAAATATGTCGGTATAGGTCCTCGTCTTCCTATAGCCCCCATAGAACCGTGCCTCCTCATTTGCAGTATTTTGAATGTTGTGGCCTCAATATCAACCCGATATGACTGAAATTTGGTGTTATGGAATATATCAAACTCTTGCCTTTATATATGAGAAATTTCCTTTAAAAAATTTTTTTGACCGATAAGTGGTCAAAAAACCGTAAATTTTTGTAAAAAATCGAATTTTGATTTTCGCTGTTCACAATTTTTTTAAAAATTGATATTTTTAAAATTCTCTCGTTTTAAAGCAAGATTATTAGGTACTTAATAAAGCCCACAAACATATATGATGATCGGTTTATTCGTTTTCGCGCTATAGCCAACACCGCAAAACGATTTGTTAAAAAAGGGGGTATCCTCTCAGTGAGGTGGTCGCTGAAAAAGAGAAATTACATATTCGTCTACAAACATCTGCAGTATTTGAAGTACTCACTTTTTACTACTCATACAGCAAAAAATATCGATATACACTTTTATACAATTTTTTTCCCACTCCACTCAATTTAAAATTTGCTTTACAAAATTAATAAACTTAGTAATATATGTTTGGGGAAAATGTAAACACCATATGATTAATATTTACATGCAAACAAAAGTGTAGCCAAGTTTATTACATCCCAAGAGAACATAGGAAACATTTTTGCAGCGACCGTTACTTTTAAATTTTAAATATTAACGCATAATATAATTTATTTATTTTAGAAAAAAAAAAACACAAAAATACGTATTAACTAAAATTGTCGGATTTAAATCCTCATATAGCAAAAACTACTTCACGTATCAGTACCAAACTTCAGATTCTTCTTAATTAATAAATTTGTTCAACGAAGTATTTAGTTTTTACCATTTTTGGCCACGGTCGTGACACTGTGCGGCGTGGACCGCTAATAAAGCTAAATGCTGTTAATGGTGGTAATATCCAAACTAACGTATATTTGGATGATCACTCGACATCCGATTCTGCAAGGTTAATGTATGTGTGTAGAAAACTGAGGAATCAAGGAAAACTTGCAAAATTTATTCTCGTTAATGGTGATGAGCCTCTAGTTAATGTCTTGTTTCCTGACGACAATGAAGGCGTTCTTAAGATGGATGAGTGCGAGAGACTTTTGGCAACCAGTTAATTGCAATTATGTATAGTTCATATTTTTCAGCTCCTATTTTAATTTTTTTTTTTTTTGAATTTTTGTCTACAATTTTAAATGATTTTTGAGTATTACTTAATTATGATTTTTCTGAGAGGATTCTTTAATTTCTTATTACCTCCATATTAGCTTTTTTTTGAGTTCAAATTTTAAATATTTTCAAGTTTTTTTTTCTTTTTTATTATTTTAATAATGATCTCTGTAATTCCAGCAATTAGTTTCCCCAGCATGTTAACATATATTTTGATTTATGACTTCAGTAAATAACAACCTTGGCCCTATTGTTGGTAGTTCTTCATTTTTCAAGAACAGATTGCGTCATTGTTCGAATTCTTTGTCTTTCAGACACATAAATTGCCAGAGCTTGCGTCCGTCTAACCATAATACCACTTTATGTGAAAGTAAAAGTCTAATTACTAATAGCGATTTGACCTTATTTGCAGTTTCAGAGACCTGGTTAAAACCGTATATTTCTTCCAAATCGGTTGCCATTCCTGGTTATTCATTCGTCCGGAACGATCGGCCTAGTACTAGGGGTGGTGGTGTTGGCGTTTTTATTTTAAATGGCGTTAAAAACAAGATTATTTTTCGATATCTAAATCCTGGTGTGTGTGAGTCTCTATTTATTGAACTTGTTTTAGGAGTTAAGAATCTTTAGGGTAGTTTATCTGCCAGATGGGAACATTTCTAGCTTTGATGAGATGCATGAAGAAATTTTGTCGCAATATGAATCGATTATTGTTGTTGGAAACTTTAACTGCAATTTGTTCGATATATCTAAATCGACAGACATGAGGAATGTTTGCCTTTGTTTGGGCCTTTCCATCAGACATAATTCGTTGCCTACGCATTTTAATCTTGCAACGGACACAGTGTCATTAATTGATTATTTTGTGCATAGTAGTGAGTGTTACTTAATTTTCTCTGATCAAGCGCAATATCCAGCAATTTCGGATCACTCCTTAATTTTTGGTGCAGTCAATATTACTACCATAATATTGATTGGGTTAGCCCACATAATTATTTGGTTGGCACTGACTTTAGTAGTATATTCCAAACATCTGACGTTAATGCGTTGCTGTCGTTTTTAGATGCTCTTGTTAATAACCTTTTTTCTCTTGTTCCTATTGTCAGAAAACGCATCTCTTCCGGTTCGGAATCATGGTTGAAAAGTTGATCTATTATATTATCGAACTTACTACGAGATGTGGCATATATTCACTATTTGAGTTATCCTACCCAACCAAATTGGTTAGCATACTGTGGCCTTAGAAACAGGGCCAAGTTTGTACTTAGAAGTGTACGTAGGAAGTACTATATGCAATTTTTTGGTAGGCTTGGACCGACACAAATCTGCAGTCATCTTCGTGGTTGTGGTGTAGTTGGTGTTGACGACAATCACGATGCTCATTTTGACGCTAATGCATTAAACGATTTTTTACAGAAAGTAATGATGATTGAGATGTAGGTAGTTTAGAGTTTCCTGATGTTGATGGGCAAGTACATACTTTCTTCTTTAACTGAGTTGTTGAAATTGATGTTTTTGATGCTTTACAGCGTGTTAAATCACAATCAGTTGGTGAAATTTTACAGGTATGCCGTCTACCTGTAAAATTTCTAAAACTCATTTTCCATATATATCAGGATATATGACTCATTTCTTTAATGCTATATTTACTACTTCCGCCTTCCCCAATGCGTGGAAAGTAGCAAGAGTTGTTCCTATCCCTAAAGTTAAAGGACTTCATACAATTGAAAACATGAGACCCATGTTCTCTAAGGTGGCGGAACACCTTATTAAAGAACAAATTCAAATGTTTCTTGATAACCGTAAAATTATCTACAACTGTCAATATGGCTTCAGGCGTGGTCTCAGCACTACTTCTCTTTTGGTTGACCTCACGGATCTAGTTAGGAAGACAATTGATGGAGGCGACAGTGGTATTATCGAGTAGATTATTCAACGCTGATTGAGAAACTAAGATCTAAATATATGTTTGATCTAGCTTCATGCAAATTGACTTCCTCTTACTTAACAGGACGTTCCCAGTATGTTTCTCTTAACGATAATGCTTCCAAAAGGCGTAATATATATATTGGCATACCTCAAAGATCCATTTTGGGCCCACTTCTTTTTATTCCCTATATGAATGATATTGGTAGTTGTATTGTTAGCAATGAATGTCGTCCTTTTTTGTATGCGGATGATATTCATTTATTTTTAAGTGGTAAGACTGTTTCTCAATTAGAGTTAAATATGAATAATACCTTACGATCTGTTTCGCGTTGGTTGCAAAACAATCATTTGGTAGTTAATGTTTCCAAGACCAAAGCTATGCTGTTTGGACCTATTTGTCGTGTTGATAGTAGTTTGAACATACAGAAATATCGTGAAAAGTGTGGTTTAATCACAAATCGAGAGAAAACAAAAAGGGACACGTTGCACAGTGGATCCACACATTGGCCAAAAATAAAAAATTAATTAAATCTAAAAATTTTGGTACAACATTTGGTAACTCCCACAACTATGACATGGACCTTTTTAAAAATATACTAGTTATACCCTCAGCCTTTAGGCTAAAGAGGGTATTTACACTTTGATACGAATAAAAATGTGCCTCATCGAAATAATGGTTTTAGACCCCAAGTATGTTTGTACGATATCCGTTTCAGACAATTTTGAGTCGATCTAGCAATGTCCGTCCGTCTGTCTGCCTGTCTGGCTGGATGGAGCGCACGATAACTCTCGAACGGGTGAACCGATTCGGTTCAAATTTTGGCTTTCGTAATATTTTGCCCAAACTTAGTTTAAGTTCGAAGATGGGCTATATCGGTCCACTCCTTCTGGTACCTCCCACACAAAAGTTCGAAAAATTGTGAGCACGATAACTCTTGAAGGGATTAACCGATTTGGTCCATACTTTGCACATCCTGAAATGTGGACTAGACTTAGATAAGGTTTCATTATGGACTCAATCGTTCCACTCCTTCGGGTACCTCCCACACAAAATTTCGGAAAAGTTCAGTTTAGGGCCATCTCTCGAATAGCTTTTTTTGTTTTAGCAACTTGTATTCACTGCCCCCATACGACGGTACAAGTTTTATTAGGGGCAAGTCCATACTTCCCGATCCAACATTTGGCCTTAGTAATATTTTGTCCAAACATAGTTTACGTTTGAAGATAAGCCATATCGGTCCACTCTTTTAGGTACCTCTCCCACAAAAGTTCAAAAATATTCGGAAAATTTGTTCATACGGTAATCCTTGAAGAGAGTGGCCGAATTGGTCCATACTTTACACATCCTAATATATCTACTAGATATAGATCAGGTTCAAATATGGACTATATATGTCCACTCCATCCGGTACCTCCCACAAACATTTTCGGATAAGATCACTTTAAGACCTGATATCCTATCACTTTGATTTTTGTTGAAGCAACTTGCATTCGCTGCCTCAATTACGATGGTAAACGTTTGTTCAGGGGCAATTCCATACTTCTTGAGCAAACATCCCGAAGGGTGTAAAAACCCCCTATGGCACCATATGTAGTGGCTGGAGATTCACTTAATGGTCAATGTAAATCCATTCCTTTTAGTATCACCTCCACAAAACTTTTCATCTCTAATCCTAATGAACATTTTTGTCGGTTAAAATTTCCAAAATTTTTAAAAACCCCTAAATATATACGTTTTTTAGGAAACAATTGTTTCAATATATACAGGCTGAGGGTATATCTCTGTTGGCAAACCCGACTGATACTTTTTTACTTGTTTAAATTAATTTTAAAAAAATTAAAAGAAAAACATGAAATTTAGAAAGTAATCATGGTGAATTACACTGTGCAACATTTTCAAGGTAATTTTGTGCAAACAATTTCAAATGCGGTTTTTATGAAAGTACAGACGCAATAGACAAAACCCCTCTTTGGGGTTCCAATTTTATGGCCCTATCTAAACATGGCTAAATATTGATTTTTTAAAGAAAATCGGGGCTATATCTTTGAAACCAATATAAATCTTTCCATGACATCTGCAGCAAACTTGTAGATAAGAACAAGAAGAATGTATTTTGAAACATAATGAACACGAATAACCTCATTTATTGCCCCAAATTTTATAATATATCTAAAATTTCCACGATTTGTATATATTTCGCAGCGTATCTACAAAACCGTAAAATTTTTCTTAATGTTATCTTTGGGAAAAATATTCGCTGGAATGTAATACACAACTCTTCAGAACATATTATTGTTGTAAAATTCCTCTATCGCGTTGTTTCTATCATATTTTTCAACGACAGTTTGATAAATATATCAACAATACATTGAAATTTCAAATAAGAGAATAAACAGCCTGTGTGAACGTTGTTTGAAATATCTTTTGTAGAAAGTATGATATGAAATTCCGCCTAAACAACATGAAATAAATGTTTTACAGTTTCAGAATGTTCTGAAGAATTGCTGAGGACATTATTTAGAAAATGTTTGCGAAAGGCTACTTGGTACAACCCACAATAGTTTGGCAGTTAGTGACCATAATTCCAAAAATTATGTAATCTTTTCTATATTTGATCAGTTTTGATGCGCTATATGCGGTTTTTCGTAGTTCTGTTTCATAGTTCTGTTCTGTTTGACATATAAGTTCTACTAATTTGGGACTACAATATTGCATAAGACCGCAAAGCAAAATTCTTATTAGTTTCTGAGATAAAGCACGGATCAGTTGAAAAAGGGTCGTTTTAGCCCGGTATAGATGTGGCCATAAAATCCAAACCCGATCTAAAAACATGAAACCCTACTAGGGGTATTGTAGTCTTAATATGTACTTTCAGAAAATGCCCACTAGAAGTTGTTTGTATTTTCAGTGTTGCACAGTGTTATTGCCAATACATAAAACCGTTTCACAAAATATAAAGAAGATGATTTAGATGCACAAGCAGGACTTTACATATGTGCAAAGTTGACTGTTCGAAATTGTCATACATGTCAGTGGCTATATCAAAACGTGGAAATGTATGTACAAATTAGGGGAAAGAGTTATTATAGTCCCATGGAAGACAAAATATTAAATTTCAGCCATTTCTGTAGGATAGTACGGCTATAATCCTGAAAACCCCAAAACTCCGGAGGTACCGTTCTAGTTGGGCTACATAAAACGTGGACCAGTACTGACAAATTTCTGGATAGAAGTTTAGTAGGCCCAAAGAGGACTAAATATGTATTAAATTACTTCTGTTTCTATATGATAATGTAGCTAAAACCCTGAAAAATTGGGCGGTACCGTTCTATGAGGGGTAATCCAAAACGTCAACCAGCACTGACACATTTCCGGGGAAGTTTTGTAGGCCCAAAGAAGACTCAATACTATTCTTTAATCATTTTTTCGTTCACTCTGGTCCATACTTTGCACATCGTAATATTTCTACGCGACATAGATCGTCCAAATATACTTTAATGAATTTCATCTAATAAACAAAAAAATATATTTAAAACTAGCACAACACATTTTGACAAACAATTAAGAGGCGGTCCGATACACTGTGGTTCCACTTGTATGGAAAGGAGTGCCAAAAATAGTTCTAATCGAGCTATCGCATCGAAATTTTAAACATAGATTTACAACGAGGCAAGATGATAGAAAAAAATTTGAGTGGATGTAGGTCCACATTTAGGTATAGCCTCCTTATAAAGGTACCGCCCGATTTTTCGTATTTTGATGAATTTTCCAATTGATTTGTTTGAAATTTCGCATTTTGAGTTCTCAGTGAACAAAATACTCCCAACATTAGTAAAACTCAACATAAATTTATAGTACTGATTTTAAAAGTACTAAATAAATTTATTTACAAAGAATTTATTTTTAAAGAAGTTAGAAAACTATTTATGAATATTTTTTTACATAAAAACATTGTCAATGCTATCAACTATAAGTTTAAATCTGGAAATTGTACATTTACCTCTTTATTTTTTTATAATTTCACTCATAAGCTTTGTGGATGTATTTTACGTTTTTATGCCACCACTTATAAAGTTCAACTTTTTCGACTTTATTTGACATAGTACCACTGTAAATTGGCAAAAATTTTACTGGATATTAACAATTTGAGGTGTTTATAATATTTATTTCATAAATTTTCAATTTTTGTCCACGGGCGGAACCACAGTGCGATATGGCCCTCTTCGAACATAAACTATGTTTGGACCGATATAATAAAAATTTCTACTACATACAAATTTTTAATTTCGATAGACTATATCAGTCAATCTATACTATATCGACTCTGAATTTTATCCTGGTAACAAATACGGTGGCACAAAAACGTGGTTTAAGCTAAATCGTTGGTGTTTTTATAGCAACAACTGCACTGTGTGGTTGCGTGGGGACAAAATAACCATAACTACACAAATTTGTTTTAATACTCGTATTTCAAACTTCACACCAACAGTTTATTCCCGCATTTCGGATTTCACCACACTATTGACATCCCAGCGAAAAGTTTGCCTCCAAAGAGGCAGTTAAATGATATGTACAAGTGATTTGGAAGTGCATCAAATTATGCATTTTCACTCATGATTTTTACAAGGGAGTGACCCCGGAAAGAGGCACTCCATTGCACCGCATTTTAACTGACCCTTTGGCATTGCATTTTAACTGAACCTTTGGCACTGCATTTTAACTGACCTTTGGCATTGCATTTTAACTGACCTTTTGGCATTGCATTTTAACTGACCCTTTGGCACTGCATTTTAACTGACCCTTTGGCATTGCATTTTAACTAACGCTTTGGGGTAGAATAGAGGCAGTCCAAAGCACGTGTTTTGATACAGGCATTCTGCGGAAATTGTGCAAGCCATTGCAAAATATGCCAGAACAAATATAATGCATTTATTATTTGTGCAAAACAAAAATATTAACAACTTTATTACATTAACACAAATTATGAAAATTCTCCATTGAATTCAATCGCAAACATGCGTGTTTCCTCCCCTCTCCATTTAATCCAAGCTGAACTGTTTTTGTTTCATCTGCTAAGTGGGTTGTCTTCCCATCACCAGTTATGTTTTCGACATGTACTCCAACAGCACTCCATTCGGAAATTTTCTTCTCGTGAGTTACCGGAAAAATGTTCACAAATTAAATATTATTTAGTTTGTATTAACAAATGTTTGGACATGTTAACACGCTTATCTCTTTTTGGAAAATGAAAGCCGCTGCCTGTAGAGATGTACAATCTGATTTATGTACATATAGGGATCTCTAACAACTGCTAATAAAATGTAGCGAACGGAGTGCCTTTTTCACGACTCCGTTTGGACTGCATCCGGATGCTGTAAATTGTGAGGAATTGGAGTGCCTTTTTCACGACTCCGTTGAACTGCATCCGGATGTTGTTAAAATGTGACAAGTGGATGTGATTCTTTGGATTGCATCCAAATGCGGTTAAAATGTGAGGAATGGAGTGCCTTTTTCCCGACTCCGTTTGAACTGCATAAAAACATGCCGTGAAGGAACTAGTCTACATTGCACTACTTCCAATTTATTTTGCTGGGATATTTATTAGATTGTCGTTTGCAAATATACTGAAAATTGCGTGATAGAGGCATTTTACAACAATGACATGTTCTGAAGAGTTGTGTATTACATTCCACCAAATATTTTTCCAAAAGAAATCACTATGAAAAAATTTACGGTTTTGGAGATATGGTGCGAAATGTATACAAATTATGAAAATTTTCGATATTTTATAAAATTTAAGGCAATAAATGTAGTTTTTCGAGTTAATTATTTCTCCAAATATTTTGTCCTTGCCCTTTTCTACAAATTTCCTTCAGAGGTCAGATGAAGATTTACATAGGTTTCAGAGATATAGCCCAGAATTGACTTAAAAAGTCAATATTTGATGGGGCCATAAAATCCGAGCTAGATCTGACACAACAAAACCCAACTAGGGTTTTTGTTGTTTGGGTCTGTACTTTCAAAAAATCCTTAGCTCAAATTGTTTGCACAAGATTATCTTAAAAGTGTTACATAGTGATATAAACCACAATTGGCGAGTTATAAAAGGGTAAACCTTGGTTTCAACTATGTTAAATTTTCAAAAATATTGCCGAAATACACTCGCTAGCATAAATGTTCGGTTGCAAAAATAAAACGTTCTAGCTCAATTATTACAACAGACGGACAGATGGAAATGGCTAGATCGACTCTGAATTCTATCCTCCACCATAGTATGGTAACTTCATACTATGGTGGAGGGTATAAAAGCCAAAAAGTTAAAACACACTTAAACCACTATTTGTTAAACGATTTAAAATAAATTCAATCATTTGTCATAGACAAAGACCCCACAAATATTTATTAAAAGCCCAGCGAATTAAATCATTAACGGGAAAACCAACCTCCAAAATTCTTCGCCTTCAAAAAATATTAACAAATTAAAAATTCATTATAAAATGAGCAGTTATTCATGGCAAAGACCACCTTCATGATTTCAATTTTGATTTGAATCTAATTAAAGTATCGAAGGAGGAGGTCATGTTTCCACCCCGCTCCACTAACATCAATGAAATTGATGGTTGTAGAATGACAACCATAATCATAAATTTGCTTCAAGGTATTTCATCTATCTATCTGTCAGTTTAAAATCAATTCCAAAGACGTCAAGACCACGGCATAGAACGGAAATCGAAATCAAAACAATGCCGTCTAAAACTAAGAGCAATATCATTGGTTTGAATAAATTCCTCTTACAAGCAGATATTCTGGCAAAATCTATTGGTTTAATACCCTATGATGAGCAGGTAGCAGCGGCGGTCGGAAAAAAACAGAAACGACAACACAACCACTACGAGCTGCTAATGAAATTCATTTTCATCGTCAATATGGTGAATATGAATTTTGTTCTCATCTCGGAAATCATCTACGTCCTGTTGGCCATGAAAAATGGCAATAATTTTGTGGAGGCCACAATGAATCTGTCATACATTGGTTTTGTTTTTGTGGGCGATATTAAAATCATCAGTGTGTTGCGTAAAAAACCTCTGCTAACAATTCTCATGAAGGAAATTGAAAATATTTATCCCAAGGATGTGGATTTACAAAACGCCTATCAAGTTCGTCGCTACGTTTGGCGTTTCAATTTAATCAGCCTGGGTTTTGTGGTGGTCCATGAGATTCTCATTTGGTTCTATAATCTCTACATTGCTGTAAGCTATTTAATCTATGAATGGTGGTTGAGTGTACGCATTATACCTCGCACCCTGCCGTATTATTGTTGGGTACCATGGCAATGGCAAGGACACTGGTCGTATTATCTTATGTATGCATCGCAAAATTTCGCCGGCCACACTTGCATGTCAGGACAGCTAGCCAATGATTTGTTGCTGTGTGTGGTGGCGACACAAATTATAATGCATTTTCAATATTTGGCTAAACGCTTGCGTGACTATCGTCCGACGGGATGTTATGCTGAAGATTTGCGATTTTTGACGGAAAATATCCAGTATCACCAGGATGTAATACAGTAAGTATGCAAAACAAAGTTATTTTATTGTTTTTTTCTTCAGGAGAGACATGTGTCGTGATTGGGAGGCATTCTGACCTTGAGAAACTGACTGCTTCGATCTTCAGAGTGTCCCGTTTCCCCACAAAACCGGTGGCAAAAATTAAATCAGCTTGTGCTGTTCACCTTGGCGTAGCTGAGACAACCCTTGCCATTTACCACGCTTCGGGAAGTATTAAGGTTGTTAACGACACTCGAATCCTGGTTCAATACCACGGCTAAAATTTCCGTCTGCTCCAAGCCCTTTAGATGATTATCGGCTCGCATAACATTTTCTGGTTAGAATAACATTTGCTGGGTAAAATCTTTCGTGTATGTCCACCGAATATCCTATTAACTTACAATGATTGAGGACCACTCTGACCTTGGGGAACTCCCTGCTTCGATCTATGGAGTGACCGTTTTCCAGACAGATACCGGTGACAAATATGAGGTCAGCTTGTGCTATTCACATTGGCGTAGTTGCTTGCCTTATGTAGTGAGACAACCTTGTCCATTTACCATTCTCTGAAACCTTGTCAATTGCCTTTCCATTGTTAAGGAAAGGAAGGTGCACAGTGTTGCCTCTTCCATACAAAAGTGGACAAAAATAGAAGACGTTGACGTGTGTTGATGATTTTTTGCACAAGCACTTACGAGGGCACAGGAATGCAAAATATCAACTTTGGTCCACATCGGTTCAGATTTGTATATAGCCCCCATATCGAACATTGGTGGCGTCGTTTTTATTGGGATAGCTAATACAATTTTGTTTTTTTCAAAATAGTTTGGCTTAATCCCATTGTTGTTGTTTTATTATTTTATATATATTTTCCCGATTTTGCTACAACTCGTTAAATTTTGATCGAATAGCCTTCCAATTTAGTATGTGTTATTTTCTTAGGCCCGTGAATAGCTACACTGATTTTCACAAAAATCGGTTCCGATTTGGATAAAGCCTCCAAATATATATCTTTCTCCGATTTTGCAATAACTCGGTCAATTTTTTAAAAATAACCTTCAAATTTAACATTAGATTTTATCTTAGACCCTTTTTCAGATTTTGACAAAAATCGATTTAGATTTGGATATAGCTCTCAAATATATTTTCGCCCGATTTTATGTATTCGATGCACTAAACACGCAATGTATGTGAAGTATTGATTAAATTAGGAAAATGTGACGTAATTACTCGCAATTGAGTGACATCTGGCGAAATTATATATGGAAGCTATATTCAAACCTGAACCGATATGGACCAAAGTTGATATTTTTCATTCCTGTGCCCTCAAAAATACTTGTGCACAAATTCATCAACCTTGGTCGACGGTAAAACTAAAGATGGGGCCTGAGGAAACATCCCATGTTAAATTTGAAGGCTATTCATTAAAAAATGAGCGAATTATAGCAAAATCGGGGAAGGATATATATGGGGGCTATATTCAAATCTGAACCAATATTTGCGAAAATCGATGAAACTACTCAGGCTCCTAAGAAAATAACACATATTAAATTTGAAGACTATTCGATCAAAATTGAAGGAGTTGCACAGTGCGAAATATGAGCACTTTAGCGGAACTTTACTAATAACTTTTAAAGGAAAAGGTGTAGATTCCTAAAATTTTGCACAAATGTTTCTTATATTTTTGGACAGTGTGGGACTCAAATTGGGCCACATAGACCCGCGGTTTCCTGCACCGACGTAGCCAGGGGGCTACTTTTAAGATCTAATTGTGGGCCTAGTTGGTCCCTTTTACTGTTAATAAGACCTGGTACTTTTTTAGTCGATCTGGCAACCCTCCTGATCGAGCTATTCTGTAGGCAATATTTATTGTTATTGATGGAAGTCCATCCTGGTGAACTAAAAATACTCATAAAATGTCTTAGTTTTCAGATATTCCCGGTTTGAGACCTATAGGACATCGTTTACATGTAATGCGATCTGGTACCCCCTTTGTCCATATGGTAACCCTCTTAGTGGGGATATTCCATGCCTAATATTGTTGATACTTGTTAGCAACTAATCCTTGTTAAGAATAAAATTCATAAAATGTCATGATTTTTAAGTATTTACCGAAAATATGGGGTATTTTGGAACCTCAATTACATTTTTAAAACATTTTCTTGGCACCTTGCATTACATGTTAATTATTCTTTTGGTTATTGTTGTTGAACTAAGCGGGTTAATATTTTATTTATCCATTCATTTTGATCTTAAATAAGTCGACCAACTAATTTTTGCAAAAAACCCGACATTTTTATCACAACTATTTGTCATTTTTTAGTAATTAATGCATGAAAAGTGTTCGTTTTCTCAGTTTGAAAACAATTACTTGTCAAACTGTATTTGAAAGTATAAAGACTAATGAACACGTTAGGCTTTTTGAGCAATTTTCCGCATAGTTGTTGTTAAGTTCAAAGGTGTTGTTTAACCGTTTATTCGTAGTTTTAGGCTGACTGCAAGTGTTACTGAGTTCAGAACAAAATGTTTATTTGTATTTGTTACGGCTTATAAACACCATCTAGAAAAAACATTTTTGCGATCGTTTGTTTTTGAAATTTTTGATAAGAGCAATTCAACAATAAAACATACAATCGTTGCTTAATTTTGTGGTTTTAAATTTTTGTATATAGTTTCTAACACGTTTTTTAATGAACTATTTTGAACATCATAACAATTACAAATTATTTATTATGTTTGAAATTTGCAAAAAAAAAAATTATATCAACCATTTTTATACCCTCCACCATAGTATGGAGGGTATATTAAGTTTGTCCTTCCGTTTGTAACACATCGAACTAATCATTTGCGACCCTATAAAGTATATATATTCTTGATCAGGATAAAATTCTAAGACGATCTAGCCATGTCCGTCTGTCCGTCTGTCTGTCCGTCTGTCCGTCTGTTGTAATCACTCTAGCGTCCGCAATAATTGAGATAGAGTGCTGAAATTTTGCACCCGAGGGTCTTTTTTCCATAGGCAGGTCAAGTTCGAAGATGAGCTATATCGGTCCACTCTTTGGTATAGCCCCCATATAACGGTACCTCCGGATTTGAGGTATTTTGACGTTCTTCGCCACATTTGCAGACCGAATAAGCTATAATTTGGCACTTAGGGTTCCTAGTGATCAACAAACTTATATCCTAAAGGATATGGTCATAGGTCCATGTTTTGGTATAGTCCCCATATAACGGTACCTCCCGATTTTCGGTATTTTGAGAATTTTAGCCACAATTTTTAACCGAACTATCTGCAATTTTGACATTTGAGGTTCTCAGTGGTCATGAAACATCTCCACGAAACATCGTCAACATAGATCCATGTTTTGGTATAGCCCCCATATATCGGTACCTCCCGATTTTCGGTATTTTAAGAATTTTAGCTACAATTTTTAACCGAACTAGCTGTAATTTGCCATTTGAGATTCTCAGTGGTCATGAAATATCTCCACCAAACATCGTCAACATAGGTCCATGTTTTGGTATAGCCCCCATATAACGGTAGCTCCCGATTTTCGGTATTTTGAGAATTTTAGCCACAATTTGTAACCGAACTATCTGCAATTCGACATTTGAGGTTCTCAGTGATCATGAAACATCTCCACCAAACATCGTCAACATAGGTCCATGTTTTGGTATAGACCCCATATATCGGTACCTCCCGATTTTCGGTATTTTGAGAATTTTAGCTACAATTTTTAACCGAACTAGCTGTAATTTCCCATTTAAGGTTCTCAGTGATCATGAAACATCTCCACCAAACATCGTCAACATAGGTCCATGTTTTGGTATAGCCCCCATATATCGGTACCTCCCGATTTTCGTTATTTTGAGAATTTTAGCTACAGTTTTTAACCGAACTAGCTGTAATTTGCCATTAAAGGTTCTCAGTGGTCATGAAACATCTCCACCAAACATCGTCAACAGAGGTCAATGTTTTGGTATAGCCCCCATATAACGGTACCTCCCGATTTTCGGTATTTTGAGAATTTTAGCTACAGTTTTTAACCGAAATAGCTGTAATTTGACATTTGAAGTTCTCAGTGGTCATAAAACATCTCCAACGAAACATCGTCAACATAGGTCCATGTTTTAGTATAGCCCCCACATAACGGTACCTCCCGATTTTCGGTATTTTGAGAATTTTAGCTGCAATTTTTAACCGAACTAGCTGTCATGATCGGTATTTTGAGAATTTTAGCTACAATTTTGTCTATTCAAAAATCATCGTCAATATACATATGCCCATGTTTTGGTATATCCACCCATATAACTGTACCTCCCGATTTTCGGGAATTTTCAGTGGTCACGAAATTTTTTCACTAAAATTCGTCAACATGGGTCCATTTTTGAGGGTCTACATTGTTTTGATGAAACTACCCTCAATTCGACTCTTGAAGTTCCCTGCAGCTATAAAACATTTCCGCCAAAAATTTAAAGATAGGTTGACTCTTTGATATAGCCCCGTAGGTGGTAACTTTCACCTAGCTGAACACATTTTTTTAGATTAGATTAGATAACACTGTGCAACAAAATGGAGGTAAAAGTCTGGGGCACCGAAAATTCCTCTTGGGATGAAAGGCCTTGGTGAGTATATTATGAACCCCGAAGGACAGATCCGCCGTGAGTCGAACTTCCGCGTTATGGCGTGATGAAATTTTTGTTAGAGACCCTGTGGGTCATCAGGAATTAGCGTTATATCTTTGTTCACTGTTGCTTAAGTGCTCTACAAAAACCACAAACAAAGATATAATGCTAATTCATGATGGCTTACAGGGTCTCTTGCAAAAACTTCATCACGCCATAACGTGGAAGTTCGACTCACGGCGCATCTGTCCTTCGGGGTTTTTAATATACACACACCAAGGGCTTTCATCTCCAAAAGGAATTATCTCTGCCCCAACATTTGTGTTCACAGTGTTATTTTAGCAATAGTGGGAGGCAGTAATATCATTGTCGAAAAGTTGTTACACCAAAAATTGTGAAAGGACCCTAATTATTCCATTTTAATTAAGACTATTTTATGGTGGAGGGTATAAAAAGTTCGGCCCGGCCGAACTTAACGACTTTTTACTTGTTCTTTTCTTGTTTATGATATAGTTCTGTTCCACTCGCCCGTTGAGATTATTTGAAACTGGTTTCTTGCTACAAATTAGTAAATGCCTATTGTACAAAAAAAGGATTTTTCTGTCGTATTTTTATGTTTTGTTCGACCTTTTGAATAATAATAAAATAAAGATTATTGATTATATTTTATTTATTGCATATTATTTCCAATATTTCGAAATTACATTGAATTTCATCTTCATTGTTTTTTGGCAAGTACTTTCAATGGATTCACATTTCTAGAAATGTTCCTTTTTCCTTCTTCGGCAAAGGACTTTGTGACGACAAACGAAATAAAAAAAAAAGTCGGAAACAGATTCTTCTTCGTCAAAATCTCAACAAGTATCAGTCGGCTTTCCGGACAGGAATATACCCTGAGCCTGTGTGAACTGAAACTTTCATCTATGGGCAGATCGAACAACCAAAGTCCCTTAACCCAAAGCTATGTATTAGGAGATTTTCAGCATTGTGTAGCCATTTGCGGACGTATGAACTTGCCAACAAAATATAGATTTTATCATTGATCACAAGTGTTGCGGAGAAGGTACCTAAAGAAATGGACCGGACCATTCCAACAGTTATTTCAGTTCTTCACCAAGGTTGTTCATTTTCGAGCTAAAAATAAGTTTGGACAAAATATTACTAAATCCAAAGTTTGGTCCAAATCTGTGCCTCCATTCACGAAAAATCGCACATACTGCTTTAGCTAAATTTCTTGATATTTGAGGGAAAATTCCAGAAGGAATGGACCGAAAATCACCATCTTCGAACTTTATATAAGGCTCGAAGAAATATCGCGATAAAGTTGTCGTGCGCCCCAACCACTACACATGATTGCCGTAGGTGTTCTTTACTGCTTTCGGGCCATTTTCTCTCGAAGTTGGACTAGCCACTGAAAAAACATGTACTGTAGTAATAGAAGACCCGAGAACACTTGTTGCAAAATACCAAAGCGTTTCCCGAGAGGTCTTTTTGTTTATTAATGTATTTATTTCATATTTTTACTTATAACTAAATTATTATCATAAAGGAAGTGAAGCCATATTTACTAATTATCCAGAGAGGTCTTAACCTGCACTTCCCTGAAAATTTTAGAAATACTCTGTGGAAGGATATCGAAAGAGTGGAAGAATTCGAGATCGATATTGTCCATATTCGAAGTTGATCGAAATGTGGACAAAATATAACGAAGGCCAAATTTTGGACAGAGTCGGTTGATCTGTTCGAGAATTATCGTGTTCTCCAGGCAGCCACCCTGATGGACGTACATAGCTAAGTGGACTCCAAATTTTCTGAACACATTTCTTCCAAACACTCTTTTCTCTTAAAACCGTTATTTCGATGAGGCACATTTTGACTAAAGTCTGAGAGTATAAAAAATGTAGATTGGGAAAAATTGTGTTTATAGATTTTTGCTAAAAGAATGCATACATGTATAGACCTTGGATTGGCGCCAGAATTTCATTTTAAAAGAATTTAAGACTGGTTTCCAGGGCTTTCCTTGTTCCTGATCAACTGATGAGAAGATCCACCATAGGAAACCAGAATTTCTGTAAGAGGAGTCCGGCGATTGTCCCGCGATTGGGTGGATAGACTCACTCTTGCTCAGCATTAGTTCTCTATCAAGAAAACCACTATCAGCCTCCAGAAATTCTTTGCGATAAAATCTACGATTGGACACCAAAATATACTTAGGGAAATAACTACAATAGGTTTCTTTATGACAATAACAACGATTGAATTTCCGAAATTGACCATATTCTGACACGGCAGCGTGATAAAACACAAAAAAGGAGACACGTATCTCGGCGTTTTATCCTTTATTTATATAACTCCTAAGTATACCTGTAAATATAAAAAATACTACTGGATAACGCCATGATATCCGAACGTTCCCTCTGCATAAATCAATTCTCTACTAATCCCATTTTCCTTCCATAAATTGCTCAATAGAATTCGAGTGGAAAATTGAAGCCGTGATTTGAACTTTTGTGAAGTAGGAAACAAAGGAAAGGTCCTCAACTTGCCATGTAACAACAAAATTAAATGTTAAGATATTTCTAAGGTTTTCCGATTGTATACTCTTTCTTTTTGGTCTTACCGAAGTGATATCACTGAATTACATAACATTCACTGTAGTTGTGAGTTATTTGATAAATGATACACCCAAAAATATATACTATTATTATTATATCCATTGTTTTGAACATATATTTACTCTGATATATTGTTAAAAAGACAATGGACATTGGCCAAGAAGTCTTACGTCATTTTAATTAAAATATAGTAATGAACAATATTTCATCAGTAATATAAGTCTAAAATAAGGTTTACGTCTTTGCTAAATAAGAAATTTTCGCTAACATGAACTTTCAAAATTTTGGTCAGGTGGGCCCCCCCCGAAATGAAATCCTGGCTACGTCCCTGGTTTCCTGTAGCGGTCATGTAACGGTGGCTGCCGTTTTTACGTTTTACATTCATTTTTCAATCGATTTTAATGCAAATTGGTATATTGAGTTTTCAGCGGATAGAAAACTTATGTACAAAATATTTTCAATATAGGTTCGCGTTTTGGAATAGCCCCACATGCCGGGTTCCCTCATATTGGGTATTTTAAAGGTTAAAGACAAAAATTGATTTTTAAATTTTAAGATGTTAGCGAATAAAAAACCTCCTCACAAAAAAGCTGTCAACATAGGTCCACTTCTGGGTGAAGCCCCACAACCCTACACATCTATTAAGGAGTAAAATGTCAATATTTTTTGTTTTCATTTGTATATATAATGTTTATAGGCCCATTCAGCAGGTCTGTACCATTAACTTTGTTAATAATGTCTTTCAGATCAAGTTCAGGTCTGCACTACATTACAATTTTTAACGTATTTTGGTATTTGTACCGCAGCATCTAAAATGTTGCACTATATGTAAATCACCAATATTTAGAGGTCAAAACTATCAAAAATTGCGAGAGGTTTCTTAATTTTACAGAAATTATCACTGTTAGAATTAGTGAGTCCATTTCTTCAAAACACAGTCAACAATGGCGTTCATTGTTGCGTTTACCTTCCACTTTTGGAAAATGCAACTGAATGAAATTCCCGAAGTCTGTTTAGAAAATCTTGAATATCTCCAAAGACCGCGCGATACCGCACAAGTTTCATAGCTTTGCGAACAGAGGAGAATCCAATCTTTCATATTATATATATCTTAACACGTGAATATACGTAATTCACTTTTGAAATTACCACGGAAAATAAAAAATTACAATTTTGAAAACTTCAAAAAATCACTTCTTTCCGACTAAAATTGCACGAAAACAATAAGGGTTTTTTGCATTTTTTAAAGTGTAAAATATCATAATTATTTTGTAAAATATTAAGAAAAATAAATCATGGCATACTGACTTACCATTTGTCAGCGCCACTCCATTTTTTAATGAATCAAAAATACATTTCTTACAAAAAAAAAATTATTAAACAAAA
>NW_027412216.1:0-54140 GCF_047663935.1 Musca autumnalis
CCAAACCTATCTCAATTCTACACTCCAACAGTAATCTTAATTCCAAATTTCAGGTTTCGAACTTTATCCTTTCACCCAAATCCAAGTTGTACTAAATTTAGTAGCATTTAGTACTTTTCGTATACATAAGTTCGCATTTCCAAAACTACCCCAATATCTCAATCCTATACTCCGTCAGTAATCTTAATTCCAAATTTCAGGTTTCCAGCTATTCCCGTTAACCCAAATCCAAGTTGTACTAAATATAGTACCATTTAGTACTTTTCGTTCACATAATTTACGAATTTCCAAACCTATCTCAATTCTACACTCTAACAGTAATCTTAATTCCACATTTCAGGTTTCGAACTTTATCCTTTCACCCAAATCCAAGTTGTACTAAATTTAGTACCATTTAGTACTTTTCGTACACATAAGTACGAATTTCCAAAACTACCCCCATATCTCAATCCTATACTCCGTCAGTAATCTTAATTCCAAATTTCAGGTTTCCAGCTCTATCCTTTCACCCAAATCCAAATTGTACTAAATTTAGTACCATTTAGTACTTTTCGTACACATGAGTATGAATTTCCTAAACCATTTCCTTTTATAAACACCACTTCCTAACCTTCATTTACATACCAAATTCAAAGTTTCTAGCTAAATCCGTTCAAAATATACAACTGGTACTAAATTTTGTAACTTTTAGACATTTTCGTACACTTAGAGGTCGAATTTCCAAAAACCCTTTGGTACATCTTTCTAACTCTCCATCAGTTACCCTCATTCCAAATTTCAGAATTCTAGCTCTTCTCGTTTGCCTAATACAAAGGGTACCATATTTAGTACCTTTTAGTACTTTTCGTACCCTTCTAGGTCGAATTTTCAAAAACCCAGCCTTATCTCACGCCTACACACCAACAGCAACGCACAGTCAAAATTTCAGCTTTCTAGCTTCAGCGGTTTCGTCTGGGCGATGATATGCCAGTCAGTCAGTCAGTCACTCACTCACTCACTCAGTCATCACTAAGCTCTTTTATATATATAGATAACAACATATTTGATTTTCATTAAAATTTTTATTTTTTTATAATTTAATTTAAAATCATTACCAAACCGTTCTGGACCAATTTGTTCTCAAATCGCGCCATTTCGGAGCATATTATGAACTTTTGACACTATTGCAATTTTGATGTTTTTTTATAAACTCGTGAATTTTATGTTTATGTTTTTTGTATCTATCGGACAAGAGAATATGGGGTCATTTGCAATAAATTCGCGAAAGTTACAGGCTGTTTTTGTTGACTTGACCTGTGAGAATTGTATTTATTTTCTATAAATATTTATACAAAAAATATAAAATTCACGAGTTTGTAAAGAAAACCCAAAAATTGCAATAGTGTCAAAAATTCCTAATACGCTCCGAAATGGCGCGATTTGAGAACAAATTGGTCCAGAATGATTTTAAATTAGATTACAAAAAAATAAGAATTTTAATGAAAAGCAAATATGTTGTTATAACAGTCAAAATTAAAAAAAAAACATTCTTCTTCTTCTTTATTTGCAAATCCGTTATCCGGATATAAGCGATCATACAATATTATTATAAATGTGTTATGCTATTTTATTTTATATTATACAGGCATAAACAGCTCTCTATTTTTTGCCGCCGAAATCATGCTTCTTTCATCATGGCAGCCTGTCCAATCTTGTATGTTTTTCAGCCAGTTCAATTCTCTCCTGCCTCTTCCTCTTTTTCCTTCTATATTGCCCTTTATGATGGTTTGCAGGAGTTTATACTTTTCATTTCGCATCAGATGTCCCAAATATGCAATTTTCCGAGCTTTGGCATGTCGCAGCAATTGTCTATCTAAACCCATTCTGCGTAAAACGTCCTGGTTTGTTACATGATCAGTCCATGGTATCTTTAAAATCCTTCGGTAGACCCATATCTCGAAGGATTCAAGTTTTTTCTCATCTGCAATTTTGATGGTCCATGTCTCAACTGCGTAAAGTAGTACGGACCAGATATAGCATTTCACGAATCTGACTTTTGTTGAGAGGCTTATATCGTGATTTGTAAAGACTGTTTTGTATTTGAAAAATGCATCTCCGGCCATCTCTATACGACGTTTGATTTCCTTGGAAGAGTCCCATTTTTCATTTAACAATACTCCAAGGTATGTGAAATTAGTGACTCGCTCAATGTTTTTATTATTAATTTTTAGTGTGGTGTGATAATGGTCATTTTTCTTACTCACAACCATTACTGAACTTCAATGCATTTGGTGCGGAAATTTTTTTCGCGATAGAGAAAAAATTACACCTTATTTCATAATAGTTTTTCATGCTCTACACGGCTATGTGGTGGTATTTTTGATATTTGCAAAAAAGTGCAAAAAGTTATATCCCTAATGTTCATTTTACTTGGCTTACTTGCACTGCTATTATTTTTTACACGAAAAAAACCTTCCTGAGCAGAAAACTTGAATGGTGTTTCTTAATAGTTGCATATTTATGTAAATATTTTTGGTCTGGTACCTTATAGGCATTCGCCTGTTGCAGATAATTAAATGGCTTTAAGGATTTATAGCAGTATTGCTATTTTCGTACATAGCAGTTCCGCATTGCTATTATTTTGCACGCAACTGTATATCACTCAGTGAACTTAATGGGTTATTAGCTTCATAATTGGTTTTCATAGTTGGCAAATTAATTGGCAAGAAATTACGGGTTATACGTGAAGGAACATTAAATCTTATTTCACCGATCAAGTAAGGACAATAAATTAAGGCACGTAACAGTTTAGAAAGAAATAGCGCTTTAGTGTAAATCTTCTTTGTTCAAGAGTAGGGAGATTAAATAACATTAAACGGCTTTCATAAGGTGGGAGTAGCACGGTCGTGTCCCAACGTAGACCACGCAGGGAACAAACAGAAGGAATTGGATTTGAACCGACTCAGTTTTATCAGAGTATAATTTGTAATAAGGTATCCATAGAATGCACCCATATTCAAGAATTGGGCGAACAAGGCTAACTTAAAAACGTTTCATAACGTATGGGTCATCAAATTCTTAAGACCTTACTTTCTTAGTTGGCCCATTACAGAACATTTGTTCCATAGACCGAACTAAGAAGAGATCTCCATTCCTCTCTGTTTTTCGCTTGACTTTTTGGAATACCGCGCCTTTTCATTTCTTCATACACTTGTATGCTCCATCGAAGCTTAGGCCTGCACCGTGCACCGCCATGTGGCATGTATTCATAAGCCTTTTTAGCGGGTTCATCATCTCTCATTCTTATTATATGGCCTAGCCAACGCAATCCTTGCATCTCGATACGTTTAACTATATTCATGTCTTTGTATAGCTGATATACCTCGTGGTTCATACGACGTCGATATTCACCGTCAACGCATATCGGCCCGTAGATTTTTCCTCTCAAACACACCAAGCACTGCCTTATCTGCTTGCACAAGTACCCATGCTTCGTAGCCATACATTAGCACGGGTAGCATCAGCGTTTTGTATAGTGTTATTTTTGTTTGACGAGATGTGGCTTTGTTTTTAAATTGCTTACTTAAACCATAGTAGCATCTGTTGGCCAATACAATTCTTCTTTTTATTTCACAACTGATGTTGTTTGTTGTGTTTATGGCAGTGCCGAGGTAGACGAAGTCTTTAACAACCTCAAAATTGTAGGTACCAACTTCTACAGTTGGTCCGAACTCTATGGACGCTTTGCGCGTCGACACCATCAATTTGGTCTTTTTGCCGTTTACCGCCAGACCCACATTCGCAGATTCTGCTTCGACCTTCCTAAAGGTATCAGTTACTTCCTTTATTGATCGTCCCATGATGTTTATGTCATCATCATAAGCAAGTAACATGTGGCTATTGGTGTAAATTGTGCCATTTCTTTTGACATTTGCATCTCGTATTACCTTTTCCAGCAAAATGTTGAATAGGTCACATTAAAGGCTGTCCCCTTGTCTGAAACCTTTTTGGTACAAAATTCTTCGGTCCAATTTTAACTGAGGATCTAATATCAGTTAAAGTCATCTTACAAAGCCGGATGAGCTTTGCGGGGATATCAAATTCAGACATTGCATGGAATACGTTTGATCGGAGGGGACTGTCGAATGCTGCTTTCTAATCGACAAAAAGGTGATATGTGTCGATCTGCATCTCTTGGGTCTTCTCTAGGATTTGACGCAGGGTAAATATCTGGTCAATGGTGGACTTGCCAGGTCTAAAGTCATATTGGAATGGTCCAATTTTTTCGTTGACCATTTGCTTTAGTCGTTCGCACAATATCCCTGACACTATCTTATAGGCAATAGGGAGAAGACTTATGCCCCTATAGTTGGAGCATACAGTTTTATCTCCTTTCTTGTGGACGGGACATAGGATGCTCAGGTTCCAATATCGGGTACGCGTTCTTCCTGCCAGATGGTGCTAACTAGCTGATGCATACAACTTATCTGCTCGTCACCTCCGGTTTTAAACAGCTCGGCTAGTAAGCCATCGGCTCCTGCTGCTTTATTATTTTTCAGTCGGTTGATTGCTGTTTTTACCTCATCTTGGCCGGGCGGTATACATTCTATACCATCTTCTGGGATTGGATCTGTGGTATCATCGTCTTCGCTACTATTGGATACCAGCAGATTGGAGAAATGTTCCTTCCATATCCTGAGCACGCTATCTGTATCTGTTACCAGATTACCTTGCTGGTCTCTACAGGAGGATGTGCCAAAGCCACTCTTTGGTAGAATTTTCGGATTTTTTCACACTCCCGTTTTCCATTTCTCTCTTTTTCTTGCGGAAAAGACGTTTCTCTTCTCTCTTTTTCTCCCGATATCTCGCTACGTGTTGCTACTGATTGTAAAGTAGCTCTATATGCTGCATTTTCCTCTTCGGTAGCAACACGACACTCCTGGTCATACCATGAATTCCTTTGTGGAGGTCTCTGGAATCCAAGTATGGATTTTGCGGCTGTTTGCATGGAGTGGGCAATATTTTGCCATTGTGTTGTTATGTTATCGGACAAGGAGTGCTCGCGTTAAGCAATTGGGCTAGTTGAGTGGAATAAGCTGTGGTTATCTGTTGTGTTTGCAGCCTATCGATGTCCAACTTCCGCGTTGTGTCTGTTCGTGCTTTATTTGCAACGTTTAGACGGGTACGTACCTTTGCTGCAACAAGGTAGTGGTCCGATCAATGTTTCCGCCTCGGAACGATCGTACATCCAACACGCTGGATGAATGTCTTCCATCTATCACAACATGATCAATTTGATTACTTGTTCTTTGATATGGAGACAGCCAGGTGCCCTTATGAAAATCGAGATGGTTAAATCTGGTACTGCTAACTACCATGTTTTTTGCAGCTGCAAAGTCTATCAGCCTCATACCATTGTCAGATGTTTCACTGTGGAGAATGAATTTTCCGACTGTTGGGCCAAAGATATTCTCCTTTCCAATTTTGGCATTAAAATCGCCTAGAATGATTTTAATGTCATGGGCAGGGCAACGGTCATATGTTTCTTCTAAGCGCTCGTAAAATATATCTTTGGTCTGTTCGTCCTTTTCTTCAGTGGGACCATGAGCGCAAATAAAGTTAATGTTGAAGAATTTAGCTTTTATTCGAATTGCAGCAAGTCTTTCATTCACTGGGTTGAAGCTGAATACCAGATGTTTTAGTCTCCGACTAACTACGAATCCGCAACCAAAGTCATGCTTTACGTCATGGCAGCTATATATACAGTGCGTCACCTTTAGGTGTTGTTGTGACGCCTTTCCCAATCTATCGTATTTCCTGTATGGCAGTAATATCGGCCTGTACTTTTCAAGTACGTCTGCCAATGCGAAGACTGCACCTTCTCTATAAAGAGCGCGAACATTCCAGGTTCAGATTCGCAGATCATGGTCCTTAAAACGTTTGCGGGGTTCGTCAACTTTAGAGGGGTTTTGTTTTTCTTTTCTTTCGTGTTTTTTTTTCATAGTAGGCTGTTATTTCTAGGGGAAGGTTACTAACCCGACTCCCAAACCCAAGTTTTTAACGTTCTTATGTGTGAACGCGCGGCACATGTTAGCTCATTACCTTTAACGGGTGTTAAAGGCTGTTCCCTAGGTGACACCACGGGGAGGTCAGTGTCCACTTGAGATGAAAGAGGGACCAAGATAAATCCTGGGCTTTGCCATGTTAAAACCGGTCATGACCGTTCCTTGGTATCTTCCAACCCCTTCTTTAGACCAACGTTTCATAAAACCCAATAATGATTTAGCTTTATTAACACAAGAATCAATGTGCAAATTGAAACGCAATTTTGGATGTAGTAAAACATCTAGATCTAGGAAAGTGTCAACGTTTTCTAATTGATGTGAACCAATATAATAATTGGAGAAAAACGGAGGTGATCTAGATAAAGACAATTTTTCACACTTTTTGAGATTCAAAGTCATCCCATTTGCGTAACCACCAATTAGTAAGAGAGTGCAGGTCAAACTGTAGAATATTTGAATTACTTAATGAATTCAATTAAAAGAAGAGCTTATACATTAAATTTTGCAGTAACGTATAGCTGAAGGAAGATCGTCCATGTAAAGTACAAATAAAAGTGGGCTCAGGTGGCCACCTTGCGGCACAACGGAAGAAACTAACAAGTCCTTGGAAATGACTCGTTAAATAAAACTTTTTGGGTGCTAACTTCTAAATAAGAAGAAATCCAAATCAATAAAGATTGTGGAAATCCCATGATATCAAGTTTATAAAGCAAATGTTTATGCACTACTGTATCAAAGGCTTTACTAAAATCGGTATGTTGTTTATATGAAAAACCCTTTATAGACCTGACCTATAAACTCCATGAGATTTGTAATTGTAGATCTGCCTTTCATGAATCCATGCTGAAAAAGTGAAATTATAGATTTAACAAAGTGAGAAAGTCTTCCAGAAACTAAAAGTTCAAAAAGTTTTGAGATAGCACTAAGTTTTTCTATACACCTATAATTTTCAACAAAGCATATATTACCAGATTTGTGAAGTGGAATAATGAAGATCGATCTCCAGAAAGTTGGAAAGTAACCTATATTTAAGGAATAGTTAAAGATTTTTGTAAGTGGCAAATAAATTTCATTGGCCCAAGATTTAAGAATATTAGTAGGAACACCATCTGGACCGCGTATGTTTGAAGAAGGAAGTGACTTTAGTTTCTAAGTGGTCACGAAACTTCTCCTCCAAAAATTTTTAGCATATGTCCATGTGTTCACGTTCGTGAAGGGTCAAAGTTTGGGACTCCCTGTTAGTTATGTGAAACCATCACATCATGGATGGATCTGGCCACTTTGTGCGAAGCTTGGGACATTTTTCATATGGTTGCTGAAATGGCGCACTCGCTAGTTTAGATTTAGCGAATTTAAGCATTTTTTGGATTAAATAATCACTCGTTGTCTTTTTGTTGAACGGAACATACGTCCGAGTATTTAAATCGAAATAAATTTGGAATATTTGTAAATTAAATCGAAATCGAAATTTTTCGTTTGTTTTAATTTAAATAAAAAAAAGTGTTTGCTTTGAAATCGCAAGTGCGGAAATAAAAGTGTTTTTTATTTCTTTAAAAATTGCCTGATTTTAGCTTTCGTTGGCTCCAGTTGTGCTCCGCCGGTGATTTTCTTTTTTGTTGTTGTTGGGATTTTACCCAAAACGGTTTGAAACAAAACATAGTCCTTCGAGCCGGATCGTGAGTACGAGGATCATTTTTTTGTCCTTTTGTTGGATATTGGCGAAAATCAGGTAATACTGTCAATTTTGGATATAATTTATCTAATTTGTGCATAAAATTAATATTTTTTGCAAATAAAAATTATTTGGAAAATACCCAAAAAATATTTAATTACCCCAGTTTTTGACCAAAAGGTGTTGATCTGGCAACGCCGACGCAGCTGATCGCCGTATTGGCAGAAAACACTAACAACTAACAGTGGATTACTCGTTGGTCTTCTTCTTGTTAGTTATTTAGTTGTTTGTTTTGGTTTTTTCATTTTCCTTTTTATTTGCAAGATCATTTTTATTATTTTAATAAATTAAAATATTTCTTAAAAAGTGAAAAGGCTAAATTAAGGAAAAAAATATAAAAATAATTTATGAATACATATATAAATAATTGTGCCAGTGATCGCCAGTGTTGTTGTTAAGAAATAAACGAATATTTGGAATTGAAACAGACGGACGGACATTTGTCAATATCTGTTTCTAATAAATTGTGGCCAAATATTTTATCGACATTACAAAAAGTGCGTGACTGCTACCTAACTATAAAGGACAATTTCGTTTGTGCTTTATTTTCTTTTAATTGCAATAGCAATATTTTTTTGTGTTTCTCTTAAAAATTGTATGGGTTGTTTGTTGTTGCCCATCGCTTATTGCCAGTGACAGGTGCAGTTTATGGTACAAGGAGACTTGTAATAACAAGGTGAGTCGTCCTTCACTTAACAATAACAGATTATTGGTGTTAGATTATTTAAAAAAGGATATTTTTTTTTGTGGTTATTTCCTGTTTTAAGCGGTTTGTTGACACCGTTAAGATATTTTGCTGCGAGTGATTTATTTTCTGCACAAAATTAAGTGAAGTTGTTGTGGTTTTTATAAAATTCAAAGGCAGTTTCTTAAATTTATATTGAAAGTTTGTGATTTTTTTGGAAATTATGGCAGAGTCGAAAGTTTTATTGAAATTTAAAGCACTTGCGGGGTTGCTGTTAGAATTTGAGACAGATTTTAATGCTACAAAGAGTAGTGTCACGTTGTTTGATGTTGAGCCTCGTAAGGCTGAATTGAAAAGGCTATGGGCTAGAATTAATTCTACATATGAACATGTATGTATTGAGTGTAGTGGGTCCAAGGACGAAGTAGCCATTCTCTATAGGCAGTGTAGAGAAGCTTATATGAGTTGTTCTGCGCAAATGGGTGAATTATCCCAAACCTTTATGGACAATTCGACTTTGTCGTCCACAATGACTAGCCCAAGCCAAAGAGAACGGTTCTCAGAGAATAATGTTGCCGATCATCGTTTGCGTTTGCCTCCGTGCACGACGGAAATTTTTCATGGTGATTATTTGTCGTGGCCGTCTTTTAGAGACATGTTCACCGCGGTATATATTGAGTGTAAATCTATTACGCCGGTGGAAAAATTATTTTATTTACGCCAAAGTACTCAAGGTGAGGCTTTGGAGATTGTTAAAAAATCACCTCTGACAAACGATGGGTTTGCAAACGCATGGTCCAATCTAAAAGATAGATATGAGAACAAGCGAATCTTAGTGAACAGCCAATTGAAGATTCTTTTTAATCTAGGGTCTGTCAAACATGAATCCGCTGGAGAGATTAAGCGACTCCAAAGGGATGTTAACAATTGTATCACGGCCCTGAAGTTGCATCAAATTAACATAGATAGTTGGGATCCAATTTTTGTGTTTTTATGCTCGACCAAACTACCCACAAATACTTTATCGCTTTGGGAGCAGACGGTGAGTAAGAAAACAGAAGTTTCTAAGTGGTCTGATCTTGATGAGTTTTTGACAGCCAGATTTCAATCATTAGAGACAGTGTATGACTTAACGCATTCCCAGGATTTTAAGTCTACTGGAGGAAAAAGGGATCATGATACTTCTCGTTCAAGCAAGAAAGTAAAGACATACCAGGCAAATATAAACAAAAATGTCTGTTTTGTTTGTTCACAAGATCATTGGTTGAAATCGTGTCCGAAGTTTTTGAAAATGACGCAAGAGCAAAGATTTGTTGCAGTAAAGAGGAATAATCTCTGCAAAAACTGTTTCAGTAGCAACCATAAGTTGAACCAATGCACAAAAAGGATGAGTTGTTCAAAATGTTGTTTAAAGCACCACACTCTTTTGCATCGAGATTCTAAACAGAGTGGTTCTGATGTGATTATCGATTCTGGTGATCATCCTAGTACTAGCCGACAGGCTGCACAGACAGTAACTAATACTGAGTCCAGAGTTCAAAATTGTTTTGTTGCTACTCGAAAACAGGTTTTATTGGGAACAGCCATTGTTCAAATTGACGTCAATGGTGTAATTTTTGCTGCCAGAGCTTTGATTGATTCGGGATCTCAGGCAACATTTATTTCTGAGAAGCTTCAGCGACGACTTAACCTTCCAATTAAGAAAGTCAACGCACGAATATCAGGCCTCAATGATGCTTTAGCGGGATCTACTGAGAAACAATGTACGTTTTGGTTGAAATCGCCTCATAGCGATAGTTTTGAAGTCCAAGTTTCTAGTTTGGTTTTGCCAAGATTAACTGGAAAGTTGCCTAGTTACACTTTGGACATTCCAGATATTTATTCGTTGGGCATTGCGCCTTTAGCTGATCTCAAATTTGCTAAGAGTGACCAAGTTGACATTTTGCTAGGTGGAGATATTTATCCACAGATATTGTTGGGTGGTGTGCAACGGAATGTGCTGGGTTCTCTTTTGGCACAAGAAACTATTTTCGGTTGGGTTCTCACAGGTCCGATTGCTAGCCCGAACTCAGGGTCATTTACGTCCTGTGTCTCTTTTTGTACGGCAGTCGAAATGGACAAATTGTTAGAAAAATTTTGGAAGTTAGAGGAACCACCGAAAATTTCAGAATACAGTCCTGAAGAAGTATATTGTGAGGAAGTTTATCAAAAGACCAAGAAAAGATTATCTGATGGTCGTTATGTGGTTTCGTTGCCTTTTAAGCCTCAGTATGCGGATGGAAAGGGTCTAGGCCTGTCAAGAACGAGAGCTTGTAGACAATTTTTGCGAAATGAAGCATACTTGTCAAAGAAACCTGAATTTAAGTCGGTATATGATTCAGTATTGGAGGAATATGAGACATTGGGTCATATGACAGAAGTGGTACAAGATGAGGAAGACTTCAGTTCTTTTTATCTGCCCCATCACGCTGTCATTAAACCTGAAAGTTCTTCAACCAAGGTTAGAGTGGTTTTTAATGCCTCCAGTAAGTCCACTACAGGTTTGAGTTTGAATGATACTCTATATCCTGGTCCGATTTTGGAAAACGACTTGATGTTGATGATAATTCGTTGGCGTTTTTATCGTTATGTTTTCAATGGTGATGTTGAAAAAATGTATCGCCAGATTTGGTTGAATGAGCATCACACAAGGTTCCAAAGATTGGTGTTTCGTAAGGACCCTAAAGCTTCCTTAAAAAGTTTTGAATTGAAGACAGTCACGTTTGGTGTAAATTGTGCACCTTTTTTGGCCATTAGGACTTTGCTCCAGTTGGCGTCAGATGTTGAAAAGGACTTGCCTTTAGCGGCCAAAATTTTGCGCAGAATGATGTACGTGGATGATGCCCTAGCAGGCGCTCATGAATTAGCATTAGCAATAGAAGCTAGGGATCAATTGGTTTGTGCTCTGTCTTCGGCTGGTTTTTCTATGAGGAAGTGGACCTCTAACGAAGAAAAAATTTTGCAAGGGTTACCACCAGATCATCTTCTGTCGGGAAAGTTTCTTGAGATTGAGGATGAAAGTAACGCCAAAACCTTAGGCATTAGATGGAATGCCAAGAATGATTTTTTCTATTTTTCGGTCAAGCCCATCCAAATGAAGTCGAATTTTACGAAAAGGGAAGTTTTGTCCATCATTGCCAGTTTGTTTGATCCCGCAGGTTGGTTAGGCCCTGTGATCGTCGTTGCTAAAATGTTAATGCAAGAGATTTGGAGTGAAGGGATTGGATGGGATGACATAGTACCCGAGAAAATATGTCATAAGTGGGAACAATTCGTTGCCGACTATGTTTCACTAAATAATATTAAAATCCCTAGATGGGTTGGTTTTCGGCCGAGCGCCCAAGTTGAAATTCATGGGTTTTCAGATGCTTCTGAGAAAGCTTATGGGGCTTGCGTTTATGTACGGGTAGCATCTGATGATGGTTCAGTGCAAACTCATTTGTTGTTGGCAAAGTCAAGAGTGGCTCCTTTGAAAGTTGTTTCGTTGCCCAGATTGGAGTTATGCGGAGCTCTTTTACTGTCAGATTTAATGGGATCTATTAGAACCGATTTGTGTCTTGATGAGAAGAACACAAAATTTTATTGTTGGTCTGATTCCATGATCGTCCTCGCGTGGCTACAAAAACCACCAAGTTCGTGGAACACCTTTGTTGCTAATAGAGTGTCGAAAATTGTTGATAAGGTTGGAAAACACAATTGGAGGCATGTTAGATCAGAATTTAATCCTGCAGACCTGATCAGTAGAGGTATTCGACCTCAAAATCTTGTTGATGAGCCGCTCTGGTGGTCTGGACCCTCATGGCTTAAAGATTAGAGTAGTCATCATATCAAAGATTATGATGATGTCTTGGGCGAATTTTCATCGTATGCGAAAGCTTTGCGTCTTATGTCATATGTGTTCCGCTTCGTTGACCGTCTCAAGGGACAAAAAAGTTTTTCCAATAAATTGATTGGTTCCGAAGAGCTTCAAAGGACAAAGGAACGTTTAGTAATTATTGCTCAAAAGGTTTACTACATTGATGAGTATCATTGCTTATTGAATGGCAAAGAACTTTCTTCGAAAAGTAATTTGCTTAGTCTACATCCATTTATTGACTCGAAGGGTTTAATGCGCGTTGGTGGCCGGCTGTCAAATGCTACAGAGTTAGCTCTTAGCGAAAGGCATCCACTCATTTTGCCCTATAATTGCAAAATGTCACGGCTGCTTATTAATTTCATTCATCAGGTGACTTTGCATGGCAGTAATCAACTGATGCTGCGGGTTCTAAGAACAGAATTTTGGATACCCAGAGCAAAGAATTTAATTCGATGGTCTATTGGTCGGTGCCGAATTTGTACCATAATGGCCAAACAGACTCGAAGTCAATTGATGGCCTCATTGCCGCTTTCTAGAACTATATTGGACAGACCTTTTACTCGAACTGGGGTTGATTTTGCGGGCCCCTATGATATCAAGAATTATACAGGTCGAGCGTGTTTGATTACCAAAGGGTATGTATGCCTTTTTGTGTGTTTTGCCACACGTGCCATTCATTTGGAAGCGGTAAGCGACTTATCGTCAACTACTTTTTTGGCTGCTTTTTCCCGCTTTGTTTCTCGTCGTGGTTGTCCAAAGGAAATGTATTCGGACAACGGAACGAATTTCACAGGTGCATCAAAGGCTTTGAGAACGGAATTTTTAACATTTATTCATTCAGTTGGTCCTGAACTTCTGAAGACTTATTCCACCAGAGGTCTAAATTGGAATTTTAATCCAGCCGGCGCACCACATATGGGTGGCTTATGGGAGGCTGGTGTGAAATCGTTTAAGCACCACTTCAGAAGAATAGCAGCAAATCTGAAGTATACTTTCGAAGAGTTTTCCACGCTTTTGGCTCGGGTAGAGGCATGTTTGAATTCAAGACCTCTTTGTCCTTTATCAGATGACATATCTTCCCTTGACGTCCTAACTCCGGGACATTTCTTGGTGGGTGGGCCTATTTTGTCGCCGCCGGAACCCGAAATCTACGAGGCACCGGAGTCAATTATAAATCGTTGGCAAAGGGTTAAAGCTTTGAATCAACGCTTATGTATACGTTGGAAGAATGAATATTTAAAGGAGCTCACAAAACGGAACAAATGGAAAAATCCAGACGAAAATGTTAAAGTTAATGACATGGTGGTTATCAAAGAAGATAACATTCCACCTAATGAATGGTGATTAGGTCGTGTCACTAGCATATTGCCAGGCGCCGATCAGCTGGTGCGGGTTGCAGAGGTCAAGACCGAACGCGGTCTAATTGTCACACCAGTGGTTAAATTGGTCGTGCTACCCTCTAACTAAAGATATTTTGTTTGTTTTAGAATCATGGTTAAAGCTAAAAAGTACAATGCCGAAAATCGTGTGAGCAAGAAACGTATTGTTTGTCGCGTTTGCCTCAACGATCATCCGCTTCGTTTTGTAAAAAATTTTTGAGCATGGAATACGCTGAGAGGATGAAGATGGTGTCCATTTACCAACATTGTGCGGGTTGTCTGGGACACGACCACACCTGGCGCACATGCACGAGTAAAGGGGAGTGCAAAAAATGCGGAGATACGCACCACACTTTACTTCACAAACCTGGACCTCGTTCGTCTAAAGAGTTAGTGAGGAAAGGCTCTGATTTGAAAGGACCTAGTTCGTCCAAATCTCAACCGAAGAAAGGACCTCGTTCGTCTAATTCTTCAGATAAGCCAGAACCATCGCATAACGGACCTAGTTCGTCCAAAAATGCATTTAAGAAGGGACCCAGTTCGTCCCAAACTTCAAAGCAAAAGGGACCCAGTTCGTCCCACGCTTCTAAGCATAAGGGACCTCGTTCGTCCCAACATGCATCCTCAAAGGAGTCTTCTAATGAAATGGTGCCGTACAAGGGTCGAAAAGGGAAATCTCACTGGAAGAAGGAAACATCTACGGAAGTGATCCCAACATATAGCCTTCAGGAGACTGTATTATTGAAAGCGACAGCCGTGGTGAAAATTATCTGTGGCGATCGATATATTCACGAGCGAGCCCTGATTGATCCCAGTAGCGAGAGCTCAATTGTCGCTGAGTCTTTGGTCAAACGAATGGGCCAGAAGGTGGTTCGAGTTGGAGACAAGACCAGATGCTTACTTCAGCTCAGAGGCAATCATGGGATGTCGACAACAGTGGAGACATATGCAGAAGTTCGTCGTAACCATACAGTGGTAACTCCGAAGAAATCTGTAGATATTCGGATTGTAGAGGAGTTCCCAGGTCTACAGCTGGCTGACGAATACTTCCATACATCGGCACCAGTACATATAACGTTGGGTGGAGATTTGTATGCTAAAATTATCCGAAATGGGGTTAGCGGAGGTACTTTTGGAAAACCCCTGGCCCAGTTTACAATATTCGGATACGTTATCTCCGGGACTTACATTCCCTGAATTTTCGTAAGGCAGCATGGATTTTTGCTTTAACCATGACACGTTTTTATATAATTCTTTTTTGTAGCCTCTCCTTACTTGGATTTTTTGGATTGAATATTGAATTATTGGAATGGATTTATTTTATATATGTTGATGATTGAATTTATCATTATTTTTTTGAATTGAATTTATGGTTTCAAAACTGAATTCAAATTGAAATCAATGTGCATACTATGCACTGTGTTTTAGCAACACACTAATGATTTTTATTTCGTTTTATTTTTCTTTATCTTTCCATGGTTTTCGAGTTCTTTTCGGGACTTTCTGACTCCGAAAGACTGAAAGGTGGCCGGGATGTTCACGTTCGTGAAGGGTCAAAGTTTGGGACTCCCTGTTAGTTATGTGAAACCATCACATCATGGATGGATCTGGCCACTTTGTGCGAAGCTTGGGACATTTTTTCATATGGTTGCTGAAATGGCGCACTCGCTAGTTTAGATTTAGCGAATTTAAGCATTTTTTGGATTAAATAATCACTCGTTGTCTTTTTGTTGAACGGAACATACGTCCGAGTATTTAAATCGAAATAAATTTGGAATATTTGTAAATTAAATCGAAATCGAAATTTTTCGTTTGTTTTAATTTAAATAAAAAAGTGTTTGCTTTGAAATCGCAAGTGGGATTTTACCCAAAACGGTTTGAAACAAAACACCATGTCTTGATGTATCCACCATATAATGGTTCCTCTCGATTTTAAGCATTTTGAGAATTCAAGCTACATTTTTGACTGAACAACGCGTTATTTGACATTTGAGGTTCTTGCAGTCACGAAATTCCTTCACCAAAAATTTTCAACATAGGTCCTTGTTTTGGTATAGCCCGCATATATCGATACCTCCTGATTTAAGGTGTTTTGAGGAATTTCCATTTGCATTTGTTGACCGAACTATCTTTAATTTGACATTTTGTTCCAAGTAGACACAAAACTGCTCTACCAAAAAGCCACTGCTCGATTAAACACATTTTCTGACGAAAATCGAAAATCTTTTCAACTAAAATTGCGGACAGGAAAGGGAATTAATTATTAAATTTTCAGAGTATTTTATGATGGAGGGTATAACAAGTTTGGTAAGCAGAACTAAACGATTTTTTTACTTACTTTAAGTTGCCCGTGGTTATTTGCATTCGATATGAAATTTTTTTTTAATTTATTATTTTTTTTTAAATTTTTTCAATATATGACATTACTTGTTATCACATATTGCGCCGTAGGTGTCATATCAAATTCTCCGAATGGCAGTTCGTAATAAAAATTTTCACTATCTTTCTTATTACATAACTTGTATTCATATTTATTTAACAAAATATGTATGTATGTTTTATCCGTTTGTTTTCATGGTTGAATATATGTAAATACATTTATGTGTATATCATGCCATACCATTTGCACAAGTTTGTGGAGTTACCGTTGTTTAAGTAGGTGAATTCAGGACATTGTCTAAAATCCTATACAAATTTGCATGTTTGGCCGCTTGCCTGGTTTTACTACAAATATAAAATATCAAAAGTACGCTCTCATGCATTTCTTCATGTACACAAATAGATGTGTATGTTGATATGTATGTATGTCCATATTCAACTACAATTTTGTTTGCAGTTCTTCAAATACAACATGAGAGTTATTAATTATTCAACGGATGAACTTTATGTTTCACAAATAAAATATTAATAGGGCACATGTGTTTTTTAGAGATTTTGTAATAAAAAATACATAGAATAACAGAATATCACATTTTAATTCAAAGCAAATACATACAGAATAAAAATACTTAATAAGCATACAAATAATGAAAATTATTTTATTATCATACTTTAATTACTATTTTATATTCTACAATGGATTCAGATCATATAATTTAATTTATATATGTATATTAGAGTAGGGCGATTTGAACATCATCTCGGGCACCTGGAGTTTCTGATTCTTGGGATTGTACTTAGCAAAAAAGTCAACTAGACCATATGTCTACGGTGAAAATCGAGCCCCCGGATTTTGACTTGAAGTTTTTTTCAAGGATTTTTGCATATTTTGGCATATAACAACCAAACCACTGAGATTTTCGATCCAACACAAAGACAACAATTGTAGCCAAGACAATAATAAAGAACTCTTTAGTATATCGCAAAAGCATTGGAACGCTCCTTCAGGAAGTTATGGCCTCGAGAAGGTGCACATTTTTCGGAAAATATCGATAAATGACACTGTGCTACAAAATGGGACTCAAAGTCAGTGGATGGAAAATTCTTTTTGGAGATGAAAGCCCTTGGTGAGTGTAGTAAGAACCCAAAAGGAAATTTTCACCATAGGTCAAGTTTCCGAGATATTGCGTGATTAATGGTTCAATTTTGGCCCCTTAATATGTGAGAAAATAGCTTTATATCTCTCTAAAGCGTTATTGTAGCTTCATTTTGACATTACATATCTTCAGTCAAATCGGATGGTGAATCTTTTTGTAGAATATTTCATCCCTCTAACTCAATTCCTTTCATGTCCTTTTCGTCCTTTATTTCTTGAACCGTAGTGAAAGTACCACAAGACGAGATTTTACAGCATCCAAATATTCCACGAAAATGTTGTTCAGAGGATTTTAGGTACGGTTCTCATTGATGACCAATCGATATTTCCCCGATTTCATGGTCCTTTTTGACATCTACCCGGTTTTTGTTCAGAAAACTATGCTTTGTTTTCATGCATATTCGTTATTGGTCTGTGGCGCTTCTGAAATAATTACCATAAATAATACCTAGAATGTGTAGATATTTTAGTTATTAGTAGGCTTAAGTTTTAACAAAGACGTCTTTGGTTTTAATTAATTTTTTTTTTATTTCATAATTTTTTTCAAAAAAATATTTTTTTAATCGATTTGTGCGGGAACTTGTTTTATATTTCAATGGAATTAACGTTATTTAAGTGATTAGTAGGCAAAAGTTTATTCATCCGTGCTACAGGAAATCGTTTTTGAGAAAAAATATCGACAATTCATAACCCTAATGAATGTACATATGTATACTAGCCCTTTGTGACCCCATGTTGCCTGTGGGCAATTTTGCATGTTTATGTATGCGTATTTCCCACTAAGTGGGTGTCGGTAGGTTGATTTCAGAAGAATAAAAATATGGAAATTACTTTTAAATAAATAGCTAGATTGGCGAAGTTATGCTTATTTAAGTATAAGTAATCGAGTAAAAATTTGGACATGAAACATGTTAGTGATTTTATAAAATGCCGTTAAATGTCAAACGAATTTAATAATTGCAGCCAAAATTTTTTGAAAAATTGTACTGAGAAAAACAAACTGAGAAAAACAAACATACAATTCAAAGTTCCAATCAGTAGTTATAATTTTTTGAAGTTGCTTGTGGGCATCATTGGGTCATTGTGGTAATAAAGTGATTATATTAGTGGAAGTCGAAAATGCTGATTAGCGGTATTCAATGAAATACAAAGGATCATTGAGACATTCGGACTTGTGAAAATTGTAGTATTTTGTAACGGCTTTGTAGGCCGCAATGTTAATCTGATGTTGAAGAAGATATTGAAAAACAACTTCGGTAGACAATATACACAAACAAGAAACAAGGGAAATGATGAGATTCTGTGGCGAGGATCGAAACTAGTCTTCCCTGCCTTACCCCTTGGCAAACAATGATAAGCCTTCTCCCCTAATAAATTACCTGTTTTAAATATTAAAACAACAACAATGGGATTAAGCCAGACAATTTGGAAAAATCAAAATTTTTAATAAAAAACGCCACCAATGTTCTATTTGAGAAACACAGGCACGGTTTGTGTGTGGTTGGTTATGGCTGGTATAAGCTTCCAACAACTTTTTATACCCTATACCACAATGTGGAAAAGGGTATTATAAGTTAGTTTTGGTAAAAATTCATGTAACACCGCGAAATATTCGTCGGAGACCCCCAATGTGGTATACCAATCTTCATATCTCGACGAGATAAAGCGATTTTGAGATGTGTGTCCGTCCGTCTGTCCATTATAAATTGTAAACACGCTCCAGGCCGCAATTATGGACCGATCGTCACGAAATTTTGTATGGAGGTCGGGTTCAGATCAGAATAGATCTCTATTCTTATTGGTGATGATCGTGAAATATTTAGCGGGTGAAATGGACCAAAAACATAATATTTATCCAATTTTCTAGCGGCTCTGTAGGTCTCAATAATAGTCCGATCAACGCGTAATTTAATATACAGCTTATATCTTAATTCCTGGAAGTGACATTCCGGACAAGTGAGATATACTTGAAAGTGGAACGCTTGACCTTTCAATTGATGCCAATTATGTTGGTGTACATGATCAGATAACAGAGTTACAGCCTAATATATTCCGTTATTTGTTTGTAGTGTAATAATAAACTCGCTAGAAGTCGCAATTATACATCAATAGTCACGAAATTTTGCACCGGGTAAGAGTATAGGTCGAAAAAGATGCCTGCAATTTTGAATGATGATCTGATATTCTTTAGCGGGTGAAATGGACCATTACTTTTGTATGAAAAATATAAAAATTTTATTTTTGGTCGATATTTTAATTCCTTGAGGACATATATATATCGCAAAGTAGGCCTCATATGGAAAAAACTACTGACCTTTCCTCTGATGTAAATTGCAATAAAGTGTTTGCTAGATAACGGGCCTACTGCCTAATATATAATGGGTTCTGTATAGAGAACCACATTTTTATCCCATGCTACATATTGTCTCTCCAAAAGTTTATGTTACACCACGACATATTCGCCCTAGACCCCTTATTTGGTATGCCAAAATTCATATCTCGACGAGATAAAGCGATTTAGCGATGTGTGTCCGTCCATTTAAAACTGTAAACAAGCTTAAGGCCGCAATTATGAACCGATTGAAACGAATTTTTCAAGGAGGATGGGTTCGAGCCAGAATAGAAATGATTAGTTTTTGCTGATGATCGTGAAATGTTCAGGGAATGAAATGGACCAAAAACAAAATTTTAACCAATTTTGTAGCGGCTCTGTAGTTCAAAATAATAACCCGCAAAATTTTAAACAAAGTTTGAGTTTATGATGAAGAAGAAGCGTACAAACCAACGTGAAGATCAGATAATACTTAGCGGGTTAAATGGACTGAAACTTTTGTGTGAAATTGGTAAAAATTTCAATAACGTAGCGGTTAAACAACGGAAGTAGTAGTACTACATAAGTGGGTTTCATTACATTTTAGTTTGTGTGAACTAAATTTTCCTTTCCTGCTACAAAAATGTCTTTGTCATGCTAGATAACTTTTTGGTTTTGGTCATTACATCTCTGATATTTGATAATTAAATTTTCACAATCATTGAAAAGAAATTCCGTGGAGAGCGATTGTCCAGGGATAGTGGTATGGGTATCCCATGGTCGGCTCCGTCCGACTATAGACTTTTCTTACTTGTTTTATGTTGTCTTCGTTGAAACTCAACGACACATAACAGTGGATGAAGGTTTTGCTTTGTTTTGCAAACACTTTCGTCGGGGTTGTGTGAGGTTGCCAAAGAAAAACTTCTCATTGAACTTTTTTTCTTGGTTCGCCTTTATACTTCGAGCTGACGATTGATGTTTGGGTATAAAAAGTTTTTTGTCTATAACAAGCTTTCCTATAACAATTTTTCTCTCTATAACGAATAAAAATTTGAAACACAACTTTTTCGCACCCATTTTCACCTATTTTAATCTCTCTATAGCGAACTTCCCTATAACGAATGCTTCTCTCTAACGAAGTTTGTTTCTTAATGCACAAGTGGAAATTCTCACACAAGACAATCTCTCTGTAACGAATTTTTGAAAAACGTTATTCTTTATTAACAACTCAACTCGAAAGAGAATTAATTCAAATATTACTATAAAATGACCTTCGCCTTAATAAGTAGACAGCGGAATGCTATGCAAATGCATATATCGTTAGGGTGGTCGTAGAGAAAATCTGATTAGACAGAAACTAGTTTTATCAAAAAATAAAATGAATTAGGCCCAGAAATGTTTGCATATTTTGCATATCGTGCATATTTTTACATATTTGCATAAAATGAGCATATGCAAAACCATATGCAAAAATATATATAAGTATTTGTGGTCTAAAAATCCCACCGAAATGGCTGAAATGTGGTATTAAGTCTTCGTTAGGGGTATGAAACTTTACACCTGAAATTTGTCCGCATGGGTCCACGTCTTCATATAGCCCCCATAGAACGGTACCTCCATATTTCCGATATTTTGAAGGTTGTGGCCTAAACATCACACTTAAATGGCTGACATTTTTATAAAGTCTTCGTTGGGAGTCAGTATATGAAATTTGTCAGTATATGTCCACGTCTTCCCCCATAGAACGGTACCACCCGATTTTCGTTATTTTGAAAGTTGTAGCCTCAATATCCCACCGAATGACTGAAATTTGGTATTTAGTCTTCGTTTGGGGTATAAAGCTTTCCACCTGAAATTTCTCGGTATAGGTTCACGTCTTCATATAGCCCCCATAGAACGGTACAGCCGGGGGTATAAAACTTTCCACCTGAAATTTGTCGTTATAGGTTCATGTCTTCATATAGCCCCCATAGTACGGCACTTCCAGATTCGCGGTATTTTGAAGGTTGTGGCCTGAATATCGCGTCAAAATGGCTGAAATTTGGTATTAAGTCTTCCTTGGGGGTAAACAACTTTCCACCTAAAATTTGTCGGTTTAGGTTCAGGCCTTCATATAGTCCCCATAGAACGATACCTCCCGATTTTCGGTATTTTATACATTTCTCTGTTTTATTGACTTGTCTGAAAGGAATTTTAAACAGAAAAATTGTACATACAAACATTTTTACAGTGTTTTATTTAACTTGCTTTGGTGCCCGTTTAGTTCAAATCTGGTAACTCATTTTTAACGAATCGAACTGAAACTTTGCACACTTTTCAGATTTAGATGACAATACATGAATATGGAATCAAAACTAATATTGGTCCATTTTTATAGTGTTTTAATGGTGTTTTATTTAAATTGCATTTCAAATCTGGTAACTCAATTTTGACACAGTTGCAATTGACCAATCGAACTAAAACTTTGCACACTTTTCACATATGGATGACAATACATGAATCAAAACCAATATTGGTCCATTTTTACCATTTTTACAGTGTTTTTACGGTGTTTAATTTAACTTGCTTTTCAAGTCTGGTAACTCATTTTTGACACAGTTGCAGTTGACCAATCCAAATAAACCTTTGCACAATTTTCAGATTTGGATGACAATACATGAATATGAAATTAAAACAAAGATTGGTCCGTTCTACAGTGTTTTAACGGTGTATTATTTAACTTGCATTTCAAATCTGGCAACTCATTTTTGACACAGTTGCAGTTGACCAGTCGAATTAAAACTTTGAACACTTTTCAGATTTTCAGATTTAGCGGTACCACCCGATTTCAGGTATTTTGAGGATTTTATCTTCATTTGTGCCCGAATTAGCTGTCATTTGGCATTTGGGATTTCCAATGATACAGACATATACCCACCAAAAATTGTGAACATAGGTCCAGGTTTTGGTATAGGCCCCATATAGCGGTACCACCTGATTTCAAGTGTTTTAAGTATTTTATCTTATTTTTAACCCGAATAGGCTCTAATTTGGCATTTGGGTACTGACACTTCCCCACTAAAAATTGTGGACATAGGTCCATGTTTTGGTATAGCCCCCATATATTTCATTTCATTTTCAGTTTTAGCCAGAATTGGATGTCACTTGGCATTTGGAGTTCCTAATGGTACAGAAACTTCCCCACCAAAAATTATGGACATAAGTCCAGGTTTTGGTATAACCTTTATATAACGGTTGTATAAGTTCGATACATTGGTTACGCCAATGTATACGCTCGATACTTTGTTTCCCCTTCTGCAGTATTCCAATTACCCACGCTAATTGGCCGCTCTTACGAGCCCTATGGGGATATCTTCTCTGCACTTCTTCCAGGAGCCTTATTCGCCTAGTTCGGATTGTAGAAGAGAGGTTCGCTCTTTTCTACTACCTCTCCTGGAAAGCTTTATTCGCTAAGTTCTGATGCAGAGGGGCACTTTCCAATGCTGCAGTCGTAGTTGATGTCACGGCCTTGTGAACGTTATTCTGCCCACCGGCAACTACACTTGCTATTTAACTTTCGAAGGAGTCACACTCCTATTGCAATCATTTCGTTGTCGAGTCATACAAAGGTAATGTTTCTCGTTCGCAGAAACCTTATACCACCAATAAACATTGAAAATATATGAAACTGATACACTCGTGTTTGTCTTTTATTTTCTTCTCTTTTCATCCCTGAGCTATCGACGGTCAGTGGTATCACGCCAACACGGTACTACACGATTTCAGGCGCTTTAAAGTTTTTATCTAAATTTTCGGCCTAAATTTACTATAATTTTGTTCTCAGTGGTCAAAAACTTGTATTTACTCAAAAGTTAAAAATAAAAAATAATTAAAAAAAGTAAGTTTCAGTGTTTTATTTAGAAATGCACTTAAAACTAGCAAATAATTTGTCGCTTATCCTCAATAAATATATTCTTTCTCATGATGGAATCTCTCAAATAAAACGCTTGCATTTAAATTATAAATGGTGGCAAAATTAAACGGCAAGCGTTTTATTTGAGAGATTAGATCATGATAAAGAATATATTTATTGAGGCTAAGCGACAAATTATTTTCTAGTAATAAGTGCCTTTATAAATAAAACACTGAAACTTAATATTTTTAAATTATTTTTTATTATTTAAAAAAAGTTTCAGAACACTACAAAGCATTTTTTTGTTTCTTCAATTAATCTGTAAAATAATAGCGCGTTTATGCTCTCAAGGAAAAAATTTTAACACTTTTCACTTTACATTTGAAAAGTTTTAAATGTTTTTTTGATTGGAACCGGATTTATCAAACCCACTGGATTTCAAATGTCAATTACATTGCGTATACCTCAAATAAATCCTCATAAAGAAGGTTAATAGCCTGTTTATATTCCAGCTTTTTGCAGGGTTCACCTTCTTTATAAGGATTTATTTGACATATACGCAATGGAATTGTCATTTAAACCGCAGTTGGTTTATTAAATCCGGTTATATGTAAACGTACTGGGGTTATATTAAAAAAAGCTCTAAAGTGTATGGCGTTTTAGACTTAGTAAATCCACCGGATTTCAATTGTTACTTATATTACGGTTACACTAGAGTTTTTGCCGGGTTAACCCACTTCGAGAGGATTTATTTGACGTTTGCGCTATGGAATTGACATTTGAAACTTAAAACCACTTGGTTAATCCGGTTAAGTGTAACCGGGGTATTACATTACATATACGTCAATTTCTTCGCATAAATCCAGCGGATTTTATTAGACGCTACACGCAGAAAAATACATGTTAGAAATATGTTTGAATCCAAACAAATATTTGTTTGGGACTGGTTTCAAACAAATAAATGTTTGGATCCAAACGTAATTTGTTTGTGTCCAAACAAATATATGTTTGCAACATTTTGTAACATATCTCAATTTTACAATTTGTTTGGGTACCAACATATTTTGTATGTTTTTTCAAAGAGTGTAACTACAGGGCTTTCGCGGCTGCGGAAATCTGTTTTATGATAAATAGCTGTGTGTATGGTGTAATAGGAGACGCAGAAGCTTTGTTCGAGTATGCGGCCAACACGTGTGTTTCGTGCTTTGTTGTTGTTAACCAATGTAGCAAGCGAAGAGGAAAAGAAATATTATGTTTTTTTTTTAGTTTTCTAAATACGAGGGCAGTTCGGAAACTTCTTAGCCTAGCACAAAAAGCGCGGTATAAACAGAAAAAAGTTAAGTGTGGAAACTTCCATCTCTGTTATGAACACATGTTAAATTTTGTTTCGATCTGGCAACTCCGTCATATAGAAACAGGTGTCCAAAAAAGACGCATCCTCAATTTTTTTACAATGGAAAAATTAGAAATGCGTGCTGTCATTAAATATTTACATAAAAAAGGTTTATCGGGACAAGAAATTCATAATGATATGGTGAATGTGTTAGGTGAAAGTGCTCCTTCATATGCAACAGTAAAAAATTGGGTTGCTGAATTTAAACGTGGTCGTACAAGCATTGAAGATGAACCACGTAGTGAACGTCCAAAAACAACAACAACAGAAATTGTAGCCAAAGTGCATGATATGGTATTAAATGATCGACGAATAAAAGTGCGTGAAATTGCTAATATCATGGGCATCTCAAATGATCGAGTCCATTTAATTTTGCATGAAGAACTACAGATGAAAAAGCTTTCTGCAAGATGGGTGCCGCATTTGTTAACAGTCGATCAAAAACGCATAAGAATGAACATTTCTCAAGCTTGTTTGGATCGTTTTAAGAGAAATAAAATGGATGTTAAGCGTCGTTTCATACCTGTTGATGAAACATGGATCCACCACTATACTCCAGAGACAAAATAACAATCCAAACAATGGACTGAAGCTGGAGGAAGTGCCCCAAAGAAGGCAAAAACAACTCAATCGGCTGTTAAGGTTATGGCAACGGTTTTTTGGGACTTCAAAGGTATTTTATTGATTGACTATCTGCAAAAGGGTAAAACAATAAATTCAGAGTACTATTGCAACCTTTTGGATCAATTAAATGTACAAATTCGAGAAAAACGTCCTGGCTTACAACACAAAAAAATAATTTTTCATCAAGACAACCCACCAGCGCACAAGAGTGTTTTAACAATGGCTAAAATCAACGAATTAAAGTACGAGTTGCTTGACCACCCACCTTATTCTCCTGATTTAGCTCCCAGTGACTTTTACTTGTTCCCAAATCTAAAAAAAATTCCTTGCTGGCAAGCGTTTTACCTCAAATGAAGATGCAATTACAGTTGTAAACCACTATTTTGAAGACCTTGAGGAAAACTATTTTAATCAAGGGATAGAATTGCTAGAAAAGCGTTGGACTAAGAGTATTGAAGTTTAAGGAGATTATATTGAAAAATAAAAATATTTTTGAAAAACTAATTATTCTCTTTCATTGATAGGCTAAGAAGTTTCCGAACCGCCCTCGTATAATCGTGGAGTAAAGACGGTAAAGTAAGTGAATAAATCAGAGTTTTGTGTTTTCTTAAAGAAATGGTTCTTTTTAGTAAATTAAATGCACAATACCTTTTATAATTGAAAAATTTCCACAAAATTTCGAAAATCTTCGAAAAGTTCGGAAGGTTCGATTCCCCGGCCAGCCAACATCAAAACATTTTCAACGGTGGCAAAATACCCCTCAGTAATGTTGGCGCCATTTCCTGAGTATTTTAGCCATGTAAAACTTCTCTACAAGTGGTGTCTTAAGATACGCCGTTCGGACTCGGGGTGCACTCATTGATATAAGAGAAGTCTCCCTTGTCTCTTCTGGGATGTTTGTGGAACAATTATTATTATTATTATTATATTAGATCAGTAGTGCGATTCTGTAACTTTTTTTAATAACGAACCGACATCGGTAGTTAACGAAAATATTCGGTTGAGTTAACGAATGTGCTATTCTGTATCTTTATGTTAACGATTGTAGAAATCGTTAACTCATACCGACGAAAATCGATAGGAAGAAAATGTCAAATATTATATTTTAATATGAACTAAAATATATTTTGAAGCTGAAAACATTATTTCGTCGCGAGTACAAAACATAAAGCGTTTAAGAAGGAAACAATTCAGATTTGTGAAGGAATTTGGCTCAAATGTGTGTCTTTTGGATGAATACGGATGCCAGTAATGAAGGATTTCTTAAGATGTTTTTATTGTGTGTGTGATTTAAAAGTAATAAAAGTGATGAAACCAGCATTAATCTTTTTTAAAAGCGCAGTTGTATTTTTTTAATTAAAAGTTGGGATCATATTTTGGGTTGTGGCGCTCTGTATGGAAATTCAGCTTTGATATTTGACATGACTTAAGCAGCTTCAGTGATCGTGGATCCACGTTACCGTCATTTGAGTTTATATATTCACATATTCAATTCACGCCCACATTAAATGAAATTTCTCATAGCGGAGAGTATGAAAAGTTCGAAAATCCAAGCTTATACGCCATTTTTAGCATTCTGATTGTTAGTGATGATGAGTTAAAATCTATAAGATTATCACAGAACAAAGTAGGTTACAGTAATACTATTCACGTGTTGGCCTCAATGCTATATTAAAGGCAACGAAAGCCTCCTAGAAAGATAGTGTTGCGGACATTGGTATAGGTCTTACATAGCAGTACCACACTTGCGTTCTTTTGAAGCATTAGATAACGTTTTTCCTCTTTAGTAAGTAAAACAAAGGTTAGCGTAATCTTCATATGTAGGATAGCATGGGGCAGCTTCGCCACTGTTGCGCCTTCGCCAGCGACGATTTAATTGATGCTACATGAAGGTGGTCTAAAGGAAATTTATGAGTTAATCGAAGATCAAAGAGAACTTTGATGATCTTTATGCAGATTCAATAAAATCGGCGCTGGCGAAAGCACAACAGTGGCGAAGCTGCCCCATGCTATCATACATAGTTAACCCTTATGTAAACACTTTAAGAAGATTTTTCTCAATAAGGTAGAATTTACCTTGTGTACACTCCTCATTAACATAACATATGCTCATATAAAAACGCCGTTTTTAAAAGAAATCAACAAAATATTGCAATAAAGTACTGTCGTTAAGACTTAACAACAACTTTTTTTTGGTTGTTAACTTAACAATAATTTTCGGTAATTAACGACAAAATTTACCGACAAAAATTGTTAAAATTGGTATACAGAATAGCACTTACCGAAAATTATCGTTAACTACCGACATTCGTCGTTAATTCTGTCGTTAAGGAGTTACAGAATCGCACTACAGGTTCGAAAATTTTCTATATATGTCAACTCCTTCACACAAAATTTCGGAAAAATGCAGTTTAAGGCATGCTATCAAATCGCTTTGATCTTTGTTGTAACAACTTTTATTCGCTGCCATTACGACGTTCGATATCAATATCTATCAAAAGGAATGACTCTAAAAATTAGATCTACTTCCAAAATGGACTCCATTGCTTCAATTACTCGTACATCCTCCGCAATACTTTTGAGCTTCAAATAAAATATATTTTCTCGGCAAGTTCCAAAAAGGGCCACAAAATCCGTAATCCGTAGATTCGGTATTGTCAATAAATGGACATTTCAATTCACACAGACTGAGGGTACATCTCTGTCGGCAAAGCCGACTGATACTTTTTGACTTTTTTTTAATACAAATTTTACGTTTTTGAAGGAACAATTACACTGTACAACGAAATTGAACTTTTTTTAAAATTACAAGAAACCCCGCACAGATTATGAAAGAGGACCGAAAAAAAGAAGACACGTGTATCGGCGTTTTGAAAGTTTACGTCGAGAAGTAACCTAAATAGGTGTGGCAAGCTCTGCCCATTTCTACAGGTTTGGAAATATTCGACATCAGATTCCTTGGAATCCTTGCATTTTAGGTATTAAGTATTAGGGTTAACGTTGTACTTTATCTGAGTTTATTAAGTTTTGTCCCACAAAACTTCATTCTAAATAGAAGACGTCAAGGACAAAAATATTCTCCATAAAATTTCAATATAAGTCGCCGAATAAATGAAATATGTATTTACAATATATATCAAGAAAATATATACATAAAATTTGCCAACAAAACACCCAAATATTTATACCCTATACCACAATGTGGAAAGGGTATTATAAGTTTGTTTTGGTAAAAATTCATGTAACACCGCGAAATATTCGTCGGAGACCCCCAATGTGGTATTCCAATCTTCATATCTCGACGAGATAAAGCGATTTTGAGATGTGTGTCCGTCCGTCCGTCTGTCCATTATAAATTGTAAACACGCTCCAGGCCGCAATTATGGACCGATCGTCACGAAATTTTGTATGGAGGTCGGGTTCAAATCAGAATAGATCCCTATTTTTATTGGTGATGATCGTGAAATATTTAGCGGGTGAAATGGAACAAAAACATATTATTTATCGAATTTCGTAGCGGCTCTGTAGGTCGCAATAATAGTCCGATCGCCTCGAAATTTTAAATAAGGTAAGAGTGTATGACAAAGAAGAAGCTTGCAATTTGCCATGGCGATCAGATAATATTTAGAGGGTTAAATGGACCACAACTTTTGTGTGAAAATTGTGAAAATTGTTAATATACAGCTTATATCTTAATTCCTGGAAGTGACATTCCGAACAAGTGAGATATACTTGAAAGTTGAACGCTTGACCTTTCAATTGATGCCAATTAAAAAAAAGATGGCTACAATTTTGAATGATGATCTGATATTCTTTAGCGGGTGAAATGGACCATTACTTTTGTATGAAAAATATAAAAATTTTATTTTTGGTTGATATTTTAATTCCTTGAGGACATAGTGAGACAAGAGAGATATACTTGAAAGTGGAACGCTTGACCTTTCAATTGATGCCAATTATGTTGGTGTGCATGATCAGATAACAGAGTTACAGCCTAATATATTCCGTTATTTGTTTGTAGTGTAATAATAAACTCGCTAGAAGTCGCAATTATACATCAATAGTCACGAAATTTTGCACCGGGTAAGAGTATAGGTCGAAAAAGATGCCTACAATTTTGAATGATGATCTGATATTCTTTAGCGGGTGAAATGGACAATTACTTTTGTATGAAAAATATAAAAATTTTATTTTTGGTCGATATTTTAATTCCTTGAGGACATATATATTTCGCAAAGTAGCCTACATATGGAAAAAAACTACTGACCTTTCCTCTGATGTAAATTGCAATAAAGTGTTTGCTAGATAACGGACCTACTGCCTAATATATAATGGGTTCTGTATAGAGAACCACATTTTTCTCCCATGCTACATATTGTCTCTCCAAAAGTTTATGTTACACCACGAAATATTCGCCCTAGACCCCTTATTTGGTATGCCAAAATTCATATCTCGACGAGATAAAGCGATTTAGCGATGTGTGTCCGTCCATTTAAAACTGTAAACAAGCTTAAGGCCGCAATTATGAACCGATTGAAACGAATTTTTCAAGGAGGATGGGTTCGAGCCAGAATAGAAATGATTAGTTTTTGCTGATGATCGTGAAATGTTCAGGGAATGAAATGGACCAAAAACAAAATTTTAACCAATTTTGTAGCGGCTCTGTAGTTCAAAATAATAACCCGCAAAATTTTAAACAAAGTTTGAGTTTATGATGAAGAAGAAGCGTACAAACCAACGTGAAGATCAGATAATACTTAGCGGGTTAAATGGACTGAAACTTTTGTGTGAAATTGGTAAAAATTGCAATAACGTAGCGGTTAAACAACGGAAGTAGTAGTACTACATAAGTGGGTTTCATTACATTTTAGTTTGTGTGAACTAATTTTTCCTTTCCTGCTACAAAAATGTCTTTATCATGCTAGATAACTTTTTGGTTTTGGTCATAAGTATTATACATTACATCTCTGATATTTGATAATTAAATTTTCACAATCATTGAAAAGAAGTTCCGTGAAGAGCGATTGTCCAGGGATAGTGGTATAGGGTATCCGATGTCGGCTCCGTCCGACTATAGACTTTTCTTACTTGTTTTTGAATAAATTAGTTTTGTTATTTTTTCGGGTTGATGCATGAAAGTAACATAAAATTTAGTTTTAGACGAAAGTTGTTAAAAGAAGAAATATTCTACACAAAATTTCACTATAAGTCCCAGAACAAACTATATATCTAAGTAAAACACTTTGTTAAGAAAATGACGTAACAAAACTAGATATTTTAGGTAGAAATTATTTGTTAAAGTTTTATACTCTTAATTAAAATTTATTCCATACTGAGTCAAAATCTCCTAAAACACTTCACTTTTTGGGGATTGTTTCAAAAGAAGAAATATTCCAAATCAAATTTTATTATGAGTCTCTTAACATCTCCCGAAGCTTTTCCTTTTAAATACGATTTAGGACCATATTCTACCGTTTTTATTCACATTTTCTTTATCTGCGGTCACAAAATATATTTTATTGATGTTTTTCATAATAAATTCTTTCAGATGATTATGTGTGCTCGATCCAAACTGTTTTTGAAATGTCTATGGTGAATATATATAGGGAAAATATTGACAACCCGGATCGGACTTTGTAAAATTACGTATTTTAGTACTATAAACTAAAATAAAGTCATCAGGATAAGTCGTAGGTTCATGATATTGTATGTGAAAATTCGGGGATAGTCTACGGCTACTGTCCAGTGAATATATATCTGACATACGAGTCCTAACATCCATGATTTTGGCATGGTCCTAAATACTATAATGATGGCAGCTACTCCTGCTCTGACAAAATTGACTGAATTAGCCCTAGAAACTGACATACATGTGTGTATAATGAACGATCATAACAAATTTAGTTAAGATATGATTAGTTACTTCGATCCATCATTTCGGTCCTCTTTCATAATCTGGCCGAATTATCTTGTAATTTTTTTTTTGTGTTGTACAGTGTTATGTGTGCATATGTAGCCACAACAGTCCGCTGCCCATTATATAATAGGCAAAATAACACCTCACGTTTCCAGCAATGACGGTGTAGTTAAAAATGAGATATAGTTCATTTTTGTTATCGTGTATATCAACATGCGTATGTATGAGCGGACGACTAAAATATATCGTAATCATATAAAATGAATCTAAAATAAATTCCGTGATCACATGGCAGGCCTCGTCCGATTATAGCCCTCTCTTACTAGTTTCAACTTTTTACTTGTTTTAACCTTTTATATTCTCAGGCTAATTAATGCATATATTATCAGAAATATGTCTCATGGAAATAATTATTTTTGGCCTGAATGGAATGTCTTCCGAAATTCGGTCAGATCCAAGATGTACTATTTCCGTTTATTCCCTTGGTGTTGCCTGAGCTGTCAGTGGAATAATTACTCCCACTGTTTCTGTGATACTTATCATCATCTTGTGGTAAACACAGTGTATGTTGGACCCTTTACGTGGAAACACGTTTCCATCGTTTAGCAGGTGTTGCAGAATACACACTCAATCCATTTTGAAAATATTAAAAAAGATAATAATTTAACCAACAGTATTAATTATAAAGTGAGTGAAGGTGCTCAAAGAAGCACGTTGTCTTCCTCCTTTCACTGTCACATTTGCACTTTTGAAAATAAAATGCAAAACATTCGCAAAGTATATATCAGCATACATTATTAATGCAAATTAACCGTAAATTGATTGTCCTGTCAATACGTATAAATATTTCCTGTAAAAGACAAATGTTTAAAGGATTAAAGAACCTGCCATTAAATTTGCTTCTCTCGTCTATATGAAAAAATACTCCGCAATATTCGTTTAATTAATTTCAATAATCACGTAAAACACATTTTTCACAAATAATTTATCCACAGCTAAAGATCGACATCCTTTCCAAGACATCCGTGCAATGTCACATTTTCATTGTCCATTCACAACCACTTATCGCTGGCTATATGTATTTGCCTGCATATTTCATCACCATGCCATTATGAAAAGTTCTCGAGAAATACTTTAGCGCTCGAATGATGCCTGACCGGTCAGTTGACTCACTTTAATTAGTTGCAAATTAATTTTAAACTTTATTACTGGCCATGTTTTAAATTAAATTACGCGCACATGTACGAACTGATTTAATCATGGTAATTTATCATAAAGGATGTAACATTTCCCAAAAAAGGATTTTATTACCCAGAAGAAAGGACATGTTGAATGAAATATATTTAACTAAGTGCACATAACGAAATTTAAATAAGGAAAGTTTTTTTTATTGAATCGCCAATACAACATCTTACACCCTATTTCTGGGTTTAGATTGTGAAATCGTTTCAAAATGGATTGTTTTACAATACTTTAAACAAGCGGGTAAAAATTTGGGTAAATACCCAAAGTCAAATGGTCGCCTGTTTTCGGAAGAACTGGCCATGTGGATAGTCTCCACACCACCAGGGGCATATGCAGGGAAGCCCAGCCAACCCAAATTGTTTGGTCGAATAAAATTTTTTGAGTTACTGTAACAAATTATACATCCCCTAATTGTTTATGTTAGGGGATTTCAAATGAAAACTTGTATTGCTCTGAAGTTGATGTAGTGAAAATGTGCATTATTATTTGCAAGTTTTTTAAGAAATATTTAAAAAAATTGTTTGAATACTCTTTTTAAGAGAAACTTTCAGTAAAATCAATCTATTATCAATTACTAATGAACAAGGAATTCCTTAATGCGTATATTATATATCTGCATTCATATTCGAAATATGTAGCGGAAATAGAAGTCCGCATGACTAAATCCATTTCAGACAATTTGGAGTCGACTCAGCCCATCAATCCATCAATCTGTATGTCCGGCAGACTGTAGCTGGCCAGATATCGTAATATTTTGTCCAAACTTTGTTTAAGTTATATCACATCACAAAACGTCAAAACGTTTTACTAATGGTGCGCTCAAAATTGATTTTTACAGAAATAGATTAAGTTCGAATTTGAATTATATCGGTTAACTTCTTCAGGTACAACAAGTAATGACGGCGTTAAGTTCGGCCGGGCCGAACTTTTTATACCCTCCACCATGACACGGACCCATACCGACGACTTTCAGTCGAAAAGGTTTTTACCCCCAACGTAGACTTAATACCAAATTTCAGTCATTTCGATGAAATATTCAGACCATACAATTACACCCCTAAAGAAGACAACGTGACAAATTTCAATCATTTCGGTGGAGTATTGATGTCACAACCTTCAAAATACGGAAAATCGAAAGCTATGGTTCTATGGGGACTATTTGAAGGCGTGTACCTATAATGACAAATTTCAGATGGAGAGTTTTATACTCTCAAGGAAGACTAAATAACAAATTTCAGGCAGTTCGGAGGGATATTGAGGCCACAAACTTCAAAAAAGTTACCGCTCTATGGGGCTATATAAAGGCGTGGACCTATAGGGACACATTTCAGGTGGAAAGTTTTATACCATCAACGAAGATTAAATACTAAATTTCAGCCATTTTGGTGGAATATTGAGACCTTAACCTTCAAAATACCGAAAATCGGGATGTATCATTTTATGGACGCTACATGAAGGCGTGGACCTATACCGACAAATTTAAGGTTACAAACGGAATGACAAATTTAATTATACGCTCTAAATCCTATGTTGACCAAGCAAAATGGCTGATGGGCGCGATAACTATCGAAAGGAATGAGTCTCAAAATAAAACCCTGTTCCAAAATGCATTATATCTGTCCATTCTCTCAGGTACCTTCTCCGCATAAATGCAAACCTTTTGCGCTTTAATCCGATTCAAACTTATTAGCAAAACGTAAACAATTATTAGCGACATCCATAATCGTTGTTATGTTTTTGTTGGCATGTTCATACATCCAAAAATGCCACAACATTTTGAAAACTACCTGAATAAATATTTTTAGAGAAAAAAATTTTAGTTGTGCAGCCGGTTGAGGGTATATGGTAAATTTCAAATTTCCTTTTCAATACCATTGAAAAAAATAATTAATTTTTTTGCGAGCCCATCCGCGATTTTTGTACTTAGGTCAAGAAAAAAATTGTGATTTCAAATATGTTCGCGTTCACAAAATTGGATGCTGCACCCAAAAGTTATAGGGCGTTTTGTTCCCTTATAAAAAAAAATATTTAAAAATTCCCTTTGGATTTTATTAAGAAAATATATGTCTAAATATTTCTAAATTAGTTTTTATTTTCGCGGAAAATTAACAAATAATGAAAAAATCTTAGAGTAAATTTAATTTATTCTAACTCAGAGTCCATATAAATCTCAAAAAAATAATTTTAAAATCTCTACAGAATCTAGACAATGCCCAGAAAAATGTGACACCAAAATTTTAAAGATTGTTTTTTTTTTTTTTTAACTTGCATGTTGCAGCAACAACAAAAGACAAAAACTTATTGTTGGAATATTATTTCAAAAACAAATTTTTTGGTTTAATTCGAAAAATTGGAGAAACAGTTTTAGGAGTTATTCTACTATTTCGATAAATGTCCATACAAAGCCTGAAGTATTTTTCGAAAACTTCATCAAGGAAACTAGTTTGTCATGGTGAAAGTATATTTGCTTAGTGTGATGAGCAATAGAATTAAGAAGTACAGAGTAATATTGAAATTACAATCAAAGAAAAAACATAGAAGTTAAAACCGTATAATTCGCGAATCCGTTTAAATCAGTTTAGGTGCATGTGCTTTTTGGATACAGGGGGTCCATGCCTATCAATATGCATGGATTTTTCCATGTTTCATTCAGCGGCCAAAGTGTGCCATCAGTTGCATCTTACTATTCAAAAAACTTTCTTATGGGCAAAAATTACGCTATGATTATAAGGTGCATCCGATTTCAATGGCCGCCTATTAAAAAAAGTCAATATAAATTATTTTAGACAGATTCGTCAAGAAATGGGGATGTGCCACCACATTCTATTTTGGCATAAATAGGGATATTACTCCTGAATCTTTGTAATTTGTGACACACCTTTTTGGCAAATATTATAATCGCGTATAAAGGATTACATTTATGCAAAAATAATCAATGAAAATCGCGGTTCAATTCGCGGAATTGCCAAAATATATTTTTGCAAATTTTCCTACTTTCAAGGTATCTATATCCGGCGTTTTAGTGGATGGATTCGAACGCGGAAGTGCTTATAAGATCCGGCACGTAAAAAACTAAAATCACGCGGCGTTTAGGGGTATCTGTACGACAGTTGTAAATGTTAAAGCCAAAAAAATAGGTTTTTTCAGAAAATTTACGCACCAAATTTCAGAAAATTTACGCACCAAATTTGGACTCCTATTACTAGGAAGCTGTACGGAGCACACCCATGAGATATACATCGAACGACGTGGAATCGCGAGTTCTACAATCCTATAACTAGTTTGGACTATTATATAGTTGCACCCTCTAATTATAAGAAACATTTGAAAAACACTGAAATCAAAACTTCAAAATGTCAGCATCGATTTTAGGGGGACGCAGTGTATATATCGAAAAGTCATACACTAGAACCATGTTGCCCAAGGGGTATTATTTAGTTCTTTCTTTGAGCACAGGTTTGAATTTTGCGTGGTTTGGCCAGAAATCAAGAAAGAACACAAAAAACTTGTTTACTTCAACATATTTTTGCCATTATTTTATATTACCACCAACGCAGCTTCCACGAAAATTATTTGTTATGGTCCATATTATGAGATCGTGGCTAAAACACTTCAATTAATATAAATATATTCATATTTTATAAAATATACTAGCAAAGTGCCCGCTACTTCGTATGCGTTAAATATACAAAACAAATAAACAATATATAATATAGAATGGTGGAAACATTTTGTGTACTAATACGTACCACTTTAGTTTGATTTTCGTCACGCCTACACATCAAGAGCAATCCACATTTTTTCAGATATTTTAATTGAGGTTCGAGCGCTTTAATTTCACCCAAATCCTAATTGTACAAAATGTAGTACTTTTTGTAAGCATGAGTACGCATTTCCAAAACTAACCCCAACAGCAATATTAACTCCAAAATTCAATATTCCAGCTCTAACCGTTCGTTCAAATCCAAGTTGTACCAAATTTAGTACCGTTTAGTACTTTTCGTACATATAACTACGAATTTCCAAAACTTCCTCAATCCTACACCCCAACAGTAATCTTAATTCCAAACTTCAAGATTCCAGCTCTAGCCGTTCGCTCAAATCCAAATTGAACCAAATTTATTACTTTTCGTACTCATAAGTACGAATTTCCAAAACTACTTCCATATCTCAATCCTACACTCCAACAGTAATATTAATTCCAAATTTCTTGATTCCAGCTCTATCCGTTCGCTCAAATCCAAATTGTACCAAATTTAGTACTATTTAGTACTTTTCCTACCCATAACTAAACATTTCCGAAATTTTATCAATTCTACAATTCAACGGGGATTTTAATTCAAAACTTGAGGATGGCAGCTACATCAGATCACCGAAATCCAAATTGTACCAAATTTAGTACTTTTCGTACCCATAAGTACACATTTTCAAAACTACCTCAGTGCTGTGTTCAAACAATAAGCTAAATTCCGAATTTCAGGATTCCAGATATATCCGATAACTCAAATCCAAATTTGGTACCATATAGTACTATTCGTATCCTTTGTACGAATTTCTAAACCTACCTCTATCAACACTCCAACATCAATTTTAATTCCGAATTTCACGATTCCAAATGTATCCCATCATTGAAATCTAAATTGTACCAAATTTAGTACTTTTCCTACCCATAACTAAAAATTTTCCAAAACTTTATCAATCCTACACTCCAATAGTACTCATTATTCCAAATCTCGGAATTTCAGCAATATCCGTTCACCCAAATCCAAATTGTACCAAATTTGGTACTATTTAGTACTATTCGTACCCAAGAGTACGAATATCCACAACTACCTCAATGCTACACGCCAACAGTAATCTTAATTCCAAATTTCAGAATTACAGCTGCATCAGATCACCGTAATCCAATTGTACCAAATTTAGTATCCTTTAGAACTTTTTGTTCCCATAGGTCCGAATTTCCAAACCTACCTCTATCCTACACTCCAAAAGTAATCTTATGCTTGGTTTACATTTACGAAATCCACTCGATTTCAACTGTCAAATCCATAGGTTAAACGTCAAATGAAATCCTGATGAGATTTCATTTGACGTTTGATCTATGGAATTGACAGTTGAAATAGAGTGGATTTCGTAAATGTAAACTTAGCATTAATTTCGAATTTTAGGATTCCAAATGCATCTGATCACCCAAATCCAAATTGTACCAAATTTGGTACCATTTAGTACTTTTCGTTGCCATAAGTACGAATTTCCAAAAGTATCCCAATCCCACACTCCAATAGTAATCTTAAGTCCAAATTTCACTATTCCAGCTCTATCCGATCACTTAAATTCATATTGTACCAAATTTAGTACCCTTTAGCACTTTTCGTACCCAAAAGTACGAAAAATACCTCTATCGTACACCCAGACTGTAATCCTAATTTTAAATTTCAGGATTCCAGCTCCATCCGTTCCCCCAAATCCAAATTGTACCTTATTTGGTACTATTTAGTACCTTTCGTACCAATATGTACGAATTTCGAAAACTACCTCCATATCTCAAACCTATGCTCCAACAGTAATAGTAATTCCAAAATTCAGAATTCCAACTTTATCGGTTCGCCCAAATTCAAATTGTACCAAACTTAGTACCATTTAGTACTATTCGTACACATGAGTACACATTTTCAAAATCACCTCCTTATATCAACTCATCTTCTAAACCTTGATTTTCATTCCAAATTTCAAGATTTTAGCTCTATCCGTTCACGTAATACCAAATAGTACTAAATTTAGTATCTTTTAGTACTTTTCGTAAACTTATAGTTCGAATTTCCAAAAACCATTTGGTACACCTTTTTAACTCTCCATAAGTGAACCTCATTCCAAATTTCAGAATTCTAGCTCTTCGCGTTTGCCTAATACAAAGGGTACCATATTTAGTACCTTCTAGTACTTTTAGTACAGTTCTAGTTCGAATTTCCAAAAATCCAGCCTTATCTGACACCTTCGGACCAAGAGTGACCCTCACCCAAGATTTCAAGATTCTAGCTTTAGCCGTTTAGTCTGGGCGTTGATTATCAGTCAGTCAGTCAGTCAGTGAGTCATCGTTACTGAACTATTTTATAAGTATGTAGATAGATTAACAGTTCGCGACTTATTAAATGGTGAAAAACTTTTTTGAATATTACCATATCTATTTTTGCAAAGCCGATTGATAGTTTTTACTCATTTTCATGAAAATAAAAGTCACGAATTTTCAAAAGTTTGTTTCCTACATTTTAGGACAAATTTAAAACGCTTTTGTGCGGAGTACTTGTTGACTAGAAATTTGTTTATTGTCATTTGTCAAACTATGTAACCTTTGAAGGAATTAATTCAATTTTAGAAATATTTGAATTCTAGTTCAAACAAATTTTTAATGTCAACGATTCCAAAAACTCCTACTCGTACAATTAGAAAATTAATAACGCTTCTTCTGTAACATTATACCAAAAGTAGAAATTATAGCCGGAACAACACGCATTGGGGTAGTAGATGGATTTTTTTCGACTTAACCTATTTTGCCAGGACTTAGCTAAAAGCTTGTCGAGATCACAACTATTGCATTCTGAGATATTTGTTCGAACATGTTTTGGCAAAGTTAAAAAAACATGGGTTTTCGTAGTTTCAAACAGTACTGCGGCCGGGATTTGGAATCCATAAGTCGTAGTCTGTATCGTCCGACTCCAGGAAAAACGTTTTCTTTTTTCTTGATGTAAGTTTTCTTCTTTAATTTATAAGTTTATCAAAATTTTGAATTGTAATAAATATATTAATAAATAAGCAATGACTGGAAATACAACCAATAAAAAGGAGCAGTAGACAATTTTCGATTGGATATATTCGATACATGTCGAAACTTCAGCCGAGGATTCCAGTTGTTATATCTTTTGGAGGTATTTAATTTATAGAAGTAGTTTAGGAATGAAAAACCCATACAGATACATATTTTAAACGTTGTTTATAACGAGAAAACAAGTAACAGAGGGCTAAACTCGGACGGGGCCGACCATGTGATGACACCCTACACCACTTCCCCTGGGCACTAGTTTTCGCCGAATTTGTTTATATGATTTCGAAGTCTCCCTTGTTCCTTCGGGGATGTTTTGCGACATATGGATTTATTGTTTTCATTATTTCTAATAGTCAGATAAATCATTATTTCTACATATACATACGTATTTCTTTAAACAATTAAAATTTGTAGTAAGAAAAAATACCAAATGCATTAGAAGTAGCTTTTGCTGACTTTAAGAATGAAAGAGATCAACATTTCGAGGTATTACACTACTTCTTATCAAATGTAACATACAAATTCCAAATACCAGTACATCATTGTAAAAGTAAAAGTTCTTTACAAACAAACCGAAAGGAAAAAGGATGAACCCACTTATATGTTACACAGTAGTTCCGTTATCTAACTGCTAATTGCATTGATATAATTTGCATCAAGTGAGAGGTCAAGAGTTGGTTTTCAAGTATCGTTTACGTTATTTGTCCGAATATGCCCCCCATAGTTTAAAATGCAGACACAAATTAAATTTGGATATTTTTCCCACAAAAGTTATGGTAAATTTCACATACTAAATACTATCCAATTATTACCAAAAAATATTGACACTATTCTTGACCAAAACTTGTACTTCCTGCAAAAATTTGTCAGCATTGAACTATAACGGCGAACTCTAGTTTGATATTGCTAACACTACACACAATTGAAACTGAGGGATCCCTGTATATACTGGACTGTAACATATTTTCCAGGAAGTCATCATTACATTAGAAATTTTACCAATTTTCTCACAAAAAGTTTGTTCCATTTAACCCGATAAATATTATCTGTTCATCGTGTTAAATTGAAATTTTCTTCTTTGTGGTAAACCCAAACTCTGCTCTGTATACAAAATCGGTCAAAAATTTTGTTTATTGTCCATTTCATCCACTAAATATTTTGCGATAATCACCAATATTTTTGGGGTCTATTCTGGTCTGAACTCGACCTCCATACAAAATTTCGTGACGATCGCTCCATAATTTCGTCTGGAGTTTGATTACAATTTTTATTGGACGGACGGTGTTACATGAATTTTCGGAAACACAAACGTATAATAGACATTGTGGTGTAGTGTATAAATACTGAGTTCATAAAATAACTTGAAGGATTACTGTGTACAAATATCATTACAAGGTTTTTAAGATAGATATTCTTGTCAGAGTGGGGATAATAAATTCTTATGGTCAAACATTTGTTCAATTAAAAACTTTGTGAAAAATGCAACTGAAGCTAGAGCATGATATCTCGATATGTACACATTAAAATGTACAACTCTAATGGACATATTCGCGAAAAGAGTTATACATATAGGGATTGTATTAAAACGTGGACCTGTGTTGACCATTTCCTGCATGGAGGTTCTCCAGCCAATTAAAAAATCGTAAGTGAAACCGATATTCTTTGAAATTAGGCTACGCTGTTCAAAATACTGCATATCTTGCGATGTTGACCTATATTGGCAATATTTGCAGGAAGTAGAATCCAAAATGTGGTTGGAAAATACGGGGATATACCAAAACGTGAAAATATATGGGTAATTTTCTTTTGAAATATATTTTAGCTATTGAAACCCCAGTGTATGAAGACTATACCGAACTTTGTCCGATACCGTTCCTTTTCAATTCTAAATACCCAAGGTCTAATACATTATACTCCGCTCCAAATTCGAACTTGAATGTTACATTTTTAAAGCTATTTCTATTGAGTTCACGCACTTTATGCTAATATTTAATATAAATTCAATTAACAACAAACAACCTTTAAAATAACTCTACGTGGCGCTACACTTCATTTTTAACTTTCATGATTTCGGTTGTCAGTTACGCCATCCACCTTAAATGTGAATCGAAAGAAGACAACCTTTAAATATTAAGAAGGTTTTGAGACTTTAGATCCTGCTCTTAATGAAAACGGTAACCCCTTGACCATGGTACATTAGTTGCAGTCATACAAGAGGAGTAAGAAGTAGACAAAAATATGCAAAAACTGCACGTAAATCTCTGGGACTATTTCGCAGGGCTTCTCAGGTGCCTGACTTCCAAAACGCTACCCCACGTTAATTTAGGTGAGACAACTAGTGTGCAGAGGGAAACCATCCACCAAAGGTGCAAAGGCAATCAGACGAAATAATGATGGGTCTATGGCAGCGTAGACCACCGACGTAGCCGAAATGATTTTCGATCCCATAAGATATTAGCTTATGGTACACATATTTTTAATTTTTGAATAAAATTTTAAAATGTTTTAAATGTTTCAAGAAATATGTAAAGTATCTGGAGGAAGTATTACAGAGAATTATTTAAATACATTGTCCAACATATTTGAAAGTATAAAGACTAATGAACACGTTAGGCTTTTTGAGCAATTTTCCGCATAGTTGTTGTTAAGTTTTAAGGTGTTGTTTAACCGTTTATTCGTAATTTTAGGCTGACTGCAAGTGTTACTGATTTCAGAACAAGATGTTTATTCGTATTTGTTGAACGTTTGTTGCATATTACGTCCAATAATTTGGCTTATAAACAACATCTAGAAAAAACATTCTTGCGATCTTTTGTTTTTTTAATTTTCGATAAGAGCAGTTCAACAATAAAAGATAAAATCGTTGCTTAATTTTTGTATATAGTTTCTAACACGTTTTTGTAATGAACTATTTTGAACATCATAACAATTACAAATTCTTTATTATGTTTGAAATTTGCAAAAAAAAAAACTATATCAACCATTTTCTTATGATATAATTCTTTTTCACCGCAGTGTCGCCCGTTGAGATTATTTGAAACTGGTCTCTTGCTAAACATTAGTAAATGCCTATTGTACAAACAGGATTTTCTGTCCTATTTTTCAGGGTGATTATGAATGTAAACTCCTGTTGATATTCATAATTGGGCTGTTTATGTTTGGTTCGTGAGTTTTCTCACGGGGAGTTGATATTCATAATTGGGCTGTTTATGTTTGGTTCGACCTTTCGAATGACAATAAAATCAAGATTATTGAGGTTAAAGTTTATATTTTATTTATTGCATATTATTTCTAATATTTCAAAATTACATTGAATTGAATTGTATTTTGGGACGTACTTTCAATGGATACACATTTCTAGAAATGTTCCTTTTTCCTTCTTCGGCAAAGGACTTTGTGACGACAAACGAAATCAAACAAGTGAGCAAAGGCTATAGTCGGGACGGGGCTGATCATGTGATACCCTACACCACTACCCCTGTGCATAAGCTTTTCACTGGTAAACATTTCTTTTAGGGAATATAAACCGACTACCATAAGCAACCAAAATTTCGTGACTATCCGATCAAAATTACGACCTGTAGCGTAATTAAAAGGTTTAGATGGACAGACAGACGGACGGACACACATAGCCAGATCAACTCAGCTCGTCGAGACCAACTTATAATACCCTCCCCACATAGTGGTGTAGGGTATAAAAAACTAGTCGGAAACAGATTCTTCTTCGTCAAAATCTCAACAAGTATCAGTCGGCTTTGCGGACAGGAATATACCCTGAGCCTGTGTGAACTGAAACTTTCATCTATGGAGAGATTGAATAGCGGCTTCATAACCAAAATCCTTTAAGCCGAAGCTATGTATTAGGAGGTTTTCAGAATTGTGTAGCCATTTGCGGACGTATGAACTTGCCAACAAAATATAGATTTTATCATTGATCACAAGTGTTGCGAAGAAAGTACCTGAAGGAATGGACCGGACCAACATTGTTTATTTTGGAAGTAGATATTATTTTGGGGGTCATTCCTTTTAAAAGATATTGCGCCCACCAGTAATTTCAGTTCTTCACCAATGTGGTTCATTTTCGAGCTAAAACTAAGTTTGGACAAAATATTACTAAATCCAAAATTTGGCCCAAATCTGTTGCTCCATTCAAGAAAAATCGCACATAACGCTTTAGCTAAAATTCTTGAAATTTGAGGGGAAATACCAGAAGGAGTAGACCGAAAATCACCATCTTCGAACTTCATATAAGGCTCGCAGAAATATGGCGCTAAACAACGTTTGAACCAACGTAATATCCGGTTCGAAAATTGTTGTGCGCGCATGGTAGGTGCCGTAGGTGTTCTTTACAGCTTTCGAGCCATTTTCTCTGGAAGTATGGACTTGCCCCTGAAAAAACTTGTACTGTAGTAATAGCGGACCCGAGAACGCTTGTTGCAAAAAAGCAAAGCGTATATTTATTTCATGTTTTTACTTATAACTAAATTATTAGCATAAAGGAAGTGAAACCATATTTACTAATTATCCAGAGAGGTCTTAAACTGCACTTTTCTGAAAATTTTAGAAATACTCTGTGGAAGGATATCGAAAGAGTGGATCGATATTGTCCATATTCGAAGTTGATCGAAATTTGGACAAAATATCACAAAGGCCAAATTTTGGACAGAATCGGTTGATCTGCTCGAGAATTATCGTGTTCTTCAGGCAGCCACCCAGATGGACGAACATATATAAGTGGACTCCAAATTTTCTGAAACACATTTCTTCCAAACACTCTTTGCCCTTAAAACCATTATTTCGATGAGGCACATTTTTACTAAATGCTAAGAGTATAAAAAATGTAGGTTGGGGAAAATTGTGTTTATGGATTTGTATACATGTATAGACCTTGGATTGGCGCCAGAATTTCATTTTAAACGAATTCAAGACTGGTTGCCAGAGTTTTCCTAGTTCCTAATCAACTTATGAGAAGATCCACGATAGGAAACCAGAATTTCTATAAGAGAAGCCCGACGATTGTCCCGCGATTGGGTGCTAGAATTTCATCATGGATAGACTCACTATTGTTCAGCATTAGTTCTCTATCAAGAAAACCACTATCAGCCTTCAGAAATTCTTTGCGATAAGATCTACGATTGAACACCAAAATATACTTAGGGAAATAACTACAATTGGTTTCTTTATGACAATAGCAACGATTGAATTTCCGAAATTGACCCTATTCTGACACGGCAGCGTGATAAAAGACAAAAAAGAAGACGCGTGTGTCGGCGTTTTTTCCTTTATTTATATAACTGCTTAATAGACCTGTAAATATAAAAAATACTACTGGATAACGTCATGATATCCGCACGCATAAATCAATTCTCTACTAATCTCATTTTCCTTCCACAAACTATTCAATAAAATTGGAGTGGAAAATTAAAGCCGTGATTTTGAACTTTTGTGAAGTAGGGGACAAAGGAAAGGTCCTCAATATTCCATGTAAACCAAAAAGTTAAATCTTAAGATATTTCTAAGGGTTTCCGATTGTATACTCCTTATTTTGATCTTACCGAAGTGATATCACTGAATTACATAACATTCACTGTAGTTGTGAGTTATTTGATAAATGATATACCCAAAAATATATGCGATGATTAATATATCTATTGTTTTGAACATATATTAACTCTGATATATTGTCAAAAAGACAAGGGACATTGGCCAAGAAGACTTACGTCATTTTATTTAAAATATAGTAATGAACATCAGTAATATAAGTGTAAAATAAGGTTTACGTCTTTGCTAAATAAGAAATTTTCGCTAACATGAACTTTCAAAATTTTGGTCAGGCTTTCACCTGGGAAGTTTTTGTGGATGCTGAAACTACAATATTCATAGATGAAAAAAATCGACGGAGGCGATACAGTCAGTGAATTGTCCCAATTTAAACTACTATATCTCAAAAATTGTGCAATCTACGAAAATATCATTAGGGAAAATCTTGTAGAGAATTTTCACTGCTACAATATTTTCTCTAATCCGATTTCGATAGGGCTTGCCATCCCATTTCGATAGGAATTCCAACCAAAATCGTAAAAACATAAAAAAAACCCTAAAAATGTGAACTTTGACCGCGATTTATTTAATTTGACATTTTAGGTTCCAAGTCCAATTTCTCGGGTGTGTGTGATAAAAAATCATCAGTTCCAGTGTCATTCCAACAATCAAAAAATGCAAAATGTAAATCTTTTAAAATTATCCATGAATCTATACATCATTTCCTTATAAAAATAATGGAAAAAGGTTACTAGGCCAACGGATAGAGTCAAGTGAGCACAGAGAACAATCACCGAACACAACGTATGTACGTAGGGTTATTTAAATTATAAATTACAAATGGAAACAACCAACATCTCAGAGGCAATACACACAATTCTTGTTTACATCAATTTATTAGAGTGGGTAAGCCTGGGTGTGGTACAGATTTTCAACATGTATTAATATTAATCCTGCAAGATACATACATATATGAACAATAAGGAAGCAGGAACCTATCGTCTTTTTAGGTGAATGTATAAGTCCGATAATTAGAACCTTTACATCTACTGTCAGTGCATGACAGCGGAGACGATACGTTGTTGTTAAAGTCCAACGACATATGTTTGCCTCATTCTTATCGTATACAGAGCGTTAGTTAAGGGCTAAAAGGGCTGACAAAACCACCATCAGCTAGGCCCTCTTTACCTTACACAAAATCCTGAAAAAGTGCCAAGAGTGGATGACAGTTTAAACCCCTTCAAGATCAAGAATGTTTCAAATTAATCACAGAGGTCCGAGGCATTTGGAAATCTATCTGTTCAATTTATGAACTACATACCTATGTATTTATTAATAACAAATGTTTAACAATGTTAATGTTACCGTTCCACAGAATCACTACCAACTCTATGAAAAATCGTGCAACCCACTTCGATATTATGTAAATCAGGACACTTGTAATCAATCCCTATCTATCTGTGTACGTATGTATATTATATATAAATACAAACATACATACGCACATACATTGTCGGGACATTCAAATTCGTTTCCAAGAGCAATATCATCAAAACACAGAACGAGAACAGCTTTACAATTTATTACATCCACCAGGACACTTTGGTTTTATTGTCATGTTTTCAGCATAACTCAAAGTCAACACAAAATAGTCACTCACTGCTGCTGCTACTGACAGTGTCGTCCTGCAGCAATGACAAGAACGACGATGTGTTTATTTTACATGAAATACTTTTTTTTTTTTTTTAACCTTACCCTCTCCTTCAGTTGTCTCTTTTACTTTGATATTCCATATGTTGGTCTTGGCAGTATGTTTTCAATCTTTGTCAAAGATCCTAATGTTTTAGTTCAAAAGCCAACATAGATGGAGATATAAAGAAAATATTGTAAAAATCTTGGTTGTGAGATAAGGCTTGCTTTTTGGGTCTCCGACTAAGAAGTGGACGAAAACTACGGAAAACTGTACCATGCAATTTACGGAACAGGTGATGTCAGAACCTCGAAATTGGAAAATGTTTTGTAGTTGTAACAGTATGTGATATTTGAATCGATCCTTGCCTGTAGGAATTCAGACGGCTGCACCATCCCGATCATAGTTGAGCCAAATCGAACATTGGTGGCGTCGTTTTTATTGGGATAGCTAATACAATTTTGTTTTTTTAATAGTCTGGCTTAATCCCATTGTTGTTGTTTTATTATTTTAAAACAACTAATTTATTAGTGGAAAAAGTTTGGCATTGTTCACCAAGGGGTAATGCAGGGAAGACTAGTTTCGAACCACGCCACTGGATCTCATCAGTTCCCTTGTTTCTTGTTTGTGGATATTCTCCACCGAAGGTATTTTTCAATAACTTCTAATGGATGGATGTTAACACCCTAGCAGGTACCACAATCTTTGTCTCCTCATGAAGTGGCACCCTGTTATGTGTAGTCAACAAAGTTTATTTATCTGAATACCAAGTGCTTTACTTGAGGACCTTGTTCCTATACCTCCGTAGATAGCTGTGGCATGCACAGACGACTTTAACATGCTGTTGAATATGACCCCTATAAGTTTGAGGCTGTTTGTGGTCTGCATTCTGCTATAATTGACCATGAAATTCAACTCTGCTCTCCTCTCAGCCGTCCATGTGGTGAACAGAGTAGCCGTGAATTTAGAGGCGGATATGTGCATATTCCTCATCCTTTCACAACTAATATCGGAGAAAGTACCTGACGCCAAGCTCGTCCAGTCAGCCGCACACGTTACTATCTAGAGGGGCGGATTACAGGATAGGTAGAAGTTAAACAGTTCCAGAGATATCACCCCACCTTGGGGAACTTCTTGTTTCACTCTACGGGGCTTGGAATTTTTATTTCTAAATTCCACGTACGACTGGCGTTTACACATATAATTAATTATGCAACCCTTCAAACTTGCCCGGAGAAGTATCTGCTCGAAGTGCTTGACAGTATCAAAGGCTTTTGATAAGTCAAGCGCAACCATCACTGTTCTATCACACAACTTGCTCTTATTAAGTCCTCGACTACTAAGCGTGAAGATGGGGTGCTGCTTACGCAACACAGGCTGATGACCGTCAACTGGATAGCTATTTCTAACGCTGAGGAGGACTAAAGCCTTATGGGTCTTTGTTACGGGCGACAAAAGAGAAATATGTCTGTACGATTCACCTTTGCTGACATCCTTCCCCATTTTCCAGACTTCAGGAGCGATGTTGGTTGAGACAGGTTGAGAACTTTAGTGATATAATCGACTCCCTGCACATCCTGCTGTTTCAACATTAACATACAGTTTCCATCAGGGCCAAACTGGATTATTTAGCGTACCTTTCGCAGCATCATCCATTGTAAATGTTGGTAGTTCATTCTCGGCAGGAAGAGATATAATGCGACGTAGTACTCTTCCCTTCGCCAAGCTACTACCGGGTTGCTCGACAAACTCTCGATTGAAATAACATGCGCAGTGCGCACCCCTTCGAATCCATCAGCGTAACGTCGCCAAGCTGAGGTCCTGTCTTCCTCCTTTTCAGGGTTCAAGAGTGACTAAGCCATTACCCCCAATTCACTTATTTCTGCTACAATATTGCAACTCTTCAGATGATTTAACCACTTCTACCGCATATGCTCACCGACCAACTTTTTAACTTCCATTGCCAGCACCCTTACTCTGGGGTCACTGGGGTTTACACGATGAATCTCATCACGCTTATTTGTTTATCCTGTCGTCTCTATTGGGAGATTTGGTCTCACTTCGGGTATTCGATCAGTTGTTATATGGCGAGCGGCTGCAGTGATTCCGGTCATCCGGTACGAATGAACCCTCTTCGATTTATTCGAGTGTTTTATCAGACATGTTTGGTACCAAATGCTTTCATTTGCGAGATTTAGAAATCTAGTTTTTCTTTCTTAATACTGTAAAAGTCATATTGTTTGCGAATGTTATTGTTCTTCTTCTGCATACTTATTGTTGATTCTACTGCTGTTGTCATTTGTCATTGAAGGTGGCGATGGAGGCAGCGGTGGTGTTGTTTTGTTGGTTATTCAAATCTTTGTCTGTCAGAGATATGTAAACATTTGGTTGATCTCTGCAGTTGTATTTTTCTATCCTTTTTTTTTCTTTCAGGGTTTATATTTCGTCATGTCGCTGGTGTTATTGTTTTGTTTGTATGGTTTTTTGACACATTCTACTTTTTTTATGAAATCACAATACCAATGTTGTTGTAGTCGAAAGCTGACTGGTCTTTTAAAACATGTTTTAAGCAATAACTTTGGTTAGAAATCTCAAAGTTCCCTTTTGTAGACAAAAATTCATACATAGTATTGTAGTGTTGAGATTTATTGTCAAGAGACGACATTTGACTTATTCATATTTTCTTTTTGTTTATTTGTGTATTCTACAATACGGACAAATAGTCAGAAAGAAACGGCAAGCAGCCCTTGTCAAGCTCAATGGTCTGTAATACAAAAAATATGATAGTAATTCAATCTTCATGGAGGTGTTGAAAATTTATATATTTTCCTTTTTTTATTTATTTTCATATATTACAGTCTATAGAACAAAATTCTTTGCAGACTGTGAAAAAGACTTAAATGCTATGTAACAATATGTGTATATTAGTGAGAAAATAATATTAAAGATATTTTTTATACAATCCCTCAAATAATCTTTAGTTGCACTGAATTCTACCATGGTAAATCTGTTAAGAAGATTAAAGTTTATTAGCGCCCTGATAATGGACCTATTGTTTACATAATTACGCCTGTTAATATCTACATGAAAAATTTCAAAATTATGCAAATTGCGACTTGGAACATTAAATGACCCCTTTTCTAACAAAAAGGGCAGTCAATATTTGAGTTGATTAAATCATACACAAATAGCATACACTGCATTTTTCTTCTGAACTCTAAGGTTTCTAAATTAATTATAAACATCTAGATTCATAGCTGGGCATCGGGTGACTAAAATTCAAGGGAAGTAATGCGTACCTTATAATTTTTTCTGGATTCGTTCAATTCGGTTCATGTGAATGGCCGAAAAAGGGCTCCAGATTATGGATCCATATTCTAATTTAGATCGCACATATGAAGTGAATAAAAGCTTTAACGTATATGGGTCATTAAAGTCTGAGGAGTTGCGTTTTATAAATGCCAAGGTAGAATAACCTTTCGGGATAATATTATCTATGTGCTGGGTGAATGTAAGTTTATCATCAAATGTAATCCCTAGATCTTCTTTTTCATTAACCTTTTCAAGGATAGTGTTATCGAAATAAAATGACAGTTGCAATGGAATTCGTGATCGATTAAAGGACCGATGGAAACATTTCTTTAAATTCAAATTTAAACTGTTTTTCGAGCACCACAATTGCAAATTTGTTAAGTCATCTTGGATTTTAAACGAGTTCTTTAATGAGTTAGTCCTAAGGAATATTTTTAAATCATCAGCATACAACAGAAATTGTGTATGCTTGAAACAAGTGTAAATATCGTTTATAAAAATGTTAAAGAAAAGAGGTCCTAAAATGCTACCTTGTGGTACACCGGATGTTTGGTAAAATACTACAGATTCATATTCACCTATTTTCACAGCACATTTCCTGTTGTGAAAATAAGATTTGATCCATTTAAAAAATACAGAGTGAACTCCAAAGTCATTAATTTTTTTATCAAAAGATGGTCGGAAATTGAATCAAACGCTTTGGAGAAGTCAGTGTAGATTGTCTCTACTTGATATCCAGAACCAAGGGACGTTAAACAATATTCAGCAAACACGGCCAAGTTTGTTATAGTGGACCTACCACCATAAAAACCATGTTGCTGAGGTATAATTATTGATTTGAATATGAAAGTTAATTTACTATGGATAATATTTTCAAAAACTTTTGCAATAAAACTTGACATTTTCTCTACAACCGTCTTTATAAATGGGATTTATATATGTAAATTTCATTTATCTGCAAAGATACCATCGGACAATGATTTATTAAAGATAATTTTTAGGGGTGCCACCGTGGTGCAATGGTATGCACACCCGCCTTGCACGCAGAAGGTCAGTGGTTCGATTCCCCGGCCAGGCAACATCAAACATTTTTCAACAGTGGCAAAATACCCCTCAGTAATGTTGGCGACATTTCCTGAGTATATCAGCCTTGAAAAACTTCTCTACAAGTGGTGTCTTAAGGCACGCCGTTCGGGACTCGGCGATAAACAGTAGGTCCCATATCATTGAGCTAATATGAATCGGGGTGCACTCATTGATATGAGAGAAGTCTCCCTTGTCTCGTATGGGATGTTGTGGAACAATGTTTTTTTTTTTTAATTTTTAGGGGTAAACAAAGGAAACTATTACATGTTTTCACAAAATATGATGAAAGACCATCAGCGTCGACAGTATTTGAGTTTTTAATATTACTGATACCATTGAGAATATCATCATCTGATAAAGTTATAGCACATAAATTAATATTACTGTATGAGCGATCAGAGTCAACATTGTTAGTTGGTGAAATATATGATTGAGCATTGGTAAAATTAGATTTGAAAAAAATTGCAAACAAGTTTGCTATTTCATGCGGAGAACATGAAATTTTCTCCTCATAAAAAACAGAAGGTGGGAATATCCAAACTTCTTTTTATACCCTATACCACAATGTGGAAAAGGGTATAATAAGTTTGTTTTCCCAAAAATTCATGTAACGCCGCGAAATATTCGTCGTAGACCCCTCATGTGGTATACCAAACTTCATATCTCGACGAGATAAAGCGATTTAGCGATGTGTGTCCGTCCGTCCGTCCGTCCGTCTGTCCGTCCATTAAAAATTGTAATCAAGCTAGAGGCCGCAATTATGGACCGATTGTCACGAAATTTAGTATGGAGGTCGGGTTTGGACCAGAATAGAACTGATTAGTTTTTGGCGATGATCGTGAAATGTTAAAGGGATGAAATGGACCAAAAACAAAATTTTTGCTCGATTTTGTAGCCGCTCTGTAGGTCGCAATAATAGTCCGATCGGCGCGAAATTTTAAACGTAGTTTTGGTTTGAGATGAAGAAGTAGCGTGCAAGTCAACGGTATGATCGGATAATATCACTGTGATACAAAAGTGGACAAAATTTTTTTGCAGGATTTCTGATGCACAAATTCGGTTTTGTGGGAGTCCATAGAAGACGAAAATACCTTTGGTTTCTTTGGGGCACTTCGGAATTTGATTTTATAACGGTAAATGTAGTGAAAAATGGGCTTTCTTGGATTTTCAAATTTAAACGGACATTACTTCTTTTTTCCACAACCGATCTGCACACACTTTTTTCATTATAAAGGGGAAAGTAATGCCTTTCGAACAAGCCATAGATTTTTAAAATCGGTTAACAAATGGCTAAGTAATAGTGGTTTAAGTGTGACAAAAACGCATTAAAAAACAGTAAAACGTTTTTCCTTGTGCTCTAGGCTGCGTAAACGACACCTAACGGTACAATTATTTATTGTTAGCAAGTAGGAAATTTAGTTGGCTTTCCAAAATAGGGAAAACCAACGAAATCGGTTGAAAAATGAATGCGTTATGGCATTTTTTGTGTTTGAACTTTTTGGTTTTCTTCATATTTTCCTTTAAAAAGATGGGGTTCTTAGCATGTATGATTCTAGTTGTGATTATCCTGCTTAACAATTACGCACAAGGTATCAATGTTTTATAAAGGAAAATATGAGAAAAAACCAAAAAGTTGCAACACAAAAAATGCCATAACGCATTCATTTTTCAACTGATTTTGCTGGTTTTTCCCATTTTGGAAAGCCAACTAAATTTCCTACATGCTAACTGTGAATAATTGTACTGTTAGGTGCCATTTACGCCGCCTGGAGCACAAGGAAAAACATTTTACTGTTTTTTAATGCGTTTTTGTCACACTTAAACCACTATTAATTAGCCATTTGTTAACCAATTTTAAAAATCTATGGCTTGTTCGAAAGGCATTACTCCCCCCTTTATTATGAAAAACAGTGTGTGCAAATTGGTTGTGGAAAAAAGAAGTAATGTTCGTTTAAAGTTGAAAATTCAAGAAAGCCCATTTTTCACTACATTTACCGTTATAAAATGAAAAACCGAAGTGACCCAAAGCAACCAAAGGTATTTTCGTATTCTTTGGACTCCCACAAAACCGAATTTATGCATTAGAACCCCTGCAAATTTTGACTGTAGCACTGTGTATTTAGCGGGTTAAATTGATCAAAACTTTTGTGTGAAAAATTGGTAAAATTTCTAATGCACATCTTATAACTTTATCCCAAGAAGACGCGTTTAGTGGTATAGGGTATCACATGGTCGGCCCCGTCCGACTATAGTCTGTTCTTACTTGTTTATATTTGATATAATTCCAAAAATAATTGGGATTGTTTTTTATCTGATTTTCAATAGTGAAAATACATGGTGGCGCAAAAGTAATCTTCCGATGTTTTTTGGCTGTAATTAAAAAAAAAATGAAAAACTTCTTGTATATTATTTTTATTTGGTCTTTTAATTTTTTATACCCTCCACCATAGTATGGAGGGTATATTAAGTTTGTTTTTCCGTTTGTAACGCATTGAAATACTCATTTGCGACCCTATAAAGTATATATATTCTTGATCAGGGTAAAATTCTGAGTCGATCTGTGCACGTCCGTCCGTCCGTCCGTCCGTCCGTCCGTCTGTGGTAATCACTCTAGCATCCACAAAAATGGAGATAGGACGCTGAAACTTTGGGAAAATGCGTCTTTTGTTTGCAGGCAGGTCAAGTTCGATGATGGGCTATATCGGGCCACGTTTTGGTATAGCCCCCATATAACGGTACCCCCCGATTTACGGTATTTTGACGTTTTTAGCTACATTTTCAGACCGATTTAGCTATAATTTTACATTTAGGCTTCTTACGTGTCAATAAACTTATATAACAAAACTTGTCGACATATGTCCACGTTTTGGTATAGCCCCCATATAACGGTACCCCCCGATTTACGGTATTTTGACGTTTTTAGCTACATTTTCAAACCGATTTAGCTATAATTTTACATTTAGGGTTCCTAAGTGTCAATAAACTTATATAACAAAAGTTGTGGACATAGGTCCATGTTTTTGGTATAGCCCCCATATA
>NW_027412217.1:0-54120 GCF_047663935.1 Musca autumnalis
TCATCTCCGGTGAACTTTTGTATGGGAAAAGTCATCTCCGGTGAACTTTGTATGGGGAAAAGTCATCTCCGGTTGAACTTTGTATTGGGAAAGTCATTCTCCGGTGAACTTTTGTATGGGAAAATCATCTCCGGTGAACTTTTGTATTGGGAAAGTCATCTCCGGTGAACTTTTGTATGGGGAAAAGTCATCTCCGGTGAACTTTGTATGGAAAGTCATCTCCGGTGAACTTTTGTATTGGGAAAGTCATCTCCGGTGAACTTTTGTATGGGAAAAAGTCATCTCCGGTGAACTTTGTATTGGGAAAGTCATCTCCGGTGAACTTTTGTATGGGAAAAGTCATCTCCGGTGAACTTTTGTATGGGAAAAGTCATCTCCGGTGAACTTTTGTATTGGGAAAGTCATCTCCGGTGAACTTTTGTATGGGAAAAGTCATCTCCGGTGAACTTTTGTATTGGGAAAGTCATCTCCGGTGAACTTTTGTATGGGAAAAGTCATCTCCGGTGAACTTTTGTATTGGGAAAGTCATCTCCGGTGAACTTTTGTATTGGGAAAGTCATCTCCGGTGAACTTTTGTATTGGAAAAGTCATGCCCGGTGAACTTTTGTATTGGAAAGTCATGCTCGGTGAACTATTGTATTGGGAAAGTCATGCCCGGTGAACTTTTGTATTGGGAAAGTCATCTCCGGTGAACTTTGTATTGGGAAAGTCATCTCCGGTGAACTTTTGTATTGGGAAAGTCATCTCCGGTGAACTTTTGTATGGGAAAAGTCATCTCCGGTGAACTTTTGTATTGGGAAAGTCATCTCCGGTGAACTTTTGTATGGGAAAAGTCATCTCCGGTGAACTTTTGTATTGGGAAAGTCATCTCCGGTGAACTTTTGTATTGGGAAAGTCATCTCCGGTGAACTTTTGTATTGGGAAAAGTCATCTCCGGTGAACTTTTGTATGGGAAAAGTCATCTCCGGTGAACTTTTGTATTGGGAAAGTCATCTCCGGTGAACTTTTGTATTGGGAAAGTCATCTCCGGTGAACTTTTGTATTGGGAAAGTCATCTCCGGTGAACTTTTGTATGGGAAAAGTCATCTCCGGTGAACTTTTGTATTGGGAAAGTCATCTCCGGTGAACTTTTGTATTGGGAAAGTCATCTCCGGTGAACTTTTGTATGGGAAAAGTCATCTCCGGTGAACTTTTGTATTGGGAAAGTCATCTCCGGAGAACTTTTGTATTGGAAAAGTCATCTCCGGTGAACTTTTGTATTGGGAAAGTCATCTCCGGTGAACTTTTGTATGGGAAAAGTCATCTCCGGTGAACTTTTGTATTGGGAAAGTCATCTCCGGTGAACTTTTGTATGGGAAAAGTCATCTCCGGTGAACTTTTGTATTGGGAAAGTCATGCCCGGTGAACTTTTGTATTGGGAAAGTCATGCCCGGTGAACTTTTGTATTGGGAAAGTCATGCCCGGTGAACTTTTGTATTGGGAAAGTCGTGCCCGGTGAACTTTTGTATTGGGAAAGTCATGCCCGGTGAACTTTTGTATTGGGAAAGTCATGCCCGGTGAACTTTTGTATGGGAAAAGTCATCTCCGGTGAACTTTTGTATTGGGAAAGTCATCTCCGGTGAACTTTTGTATGGGAAAAGTCATCTCCGGTGAACTTTTGTATGGGAAAAGTCATCTCCGGTGAACTTTTGTATTGGGAAAGTCATCTCCGGTGAACTTTTGTATGGGAAAAGTCATCTCCGGTGAACTTTTGTATTGGGAAAGTCATCTCCGGTGAACTTTTGTATTGGGAAAGTCATCTCCGGTGAACTTTTGTATTGGGAAAGTCATGCCCGGTGAACTTTTATATTGGGAAAGTCATCTCCGGTGAACTTTTGTATTGGGAAAGTCATGTCCGGTGAACTTTTATATTGGGAAAGTCATGCCCGGTGAACTTTTGTTTTGGGAAAGTCATGCCCGGTGAACTTTTGTATTGGGAAAGTCATCTCCGGTGAACTTTTGTATTGGGAAAGTCATCTCCGGTGAACTTTTATATTGGAAAAGTCATGCCCGGTGAACTTTTGTATTGGGAAAGTCATGCCCGGTGAACTATTGTATTGGGAAAGTCATGCCCGGTGAACTTTTGTATTGGGAAAGTCATGCCCGGTGAACTTTTGTATTGGGAAAGTCATCTCCGGTGAACTTTTGTATTGGGAAAGTCATCTCCGGTGAACTTTTGTATGAGAAAAGTCATCTCCGGTGAACTTTTGTATTGGGAAAGTCATCTCCGGTGAACTTTTGTATGGGAAAAGTCATCTCCGGTGAACTTTTGTATTGGGAAAGTCATCTCCGGTGAACTTTTGTATTGGGAAAGTCATCTCCGGTGAACTTTTGCATGGGAAAGTCATCTCCGGTGAACTTTTGTACGGGAAAAGTCATCTCCGGTGAACTTTTGTATTGGGAAAGTCATCTCCGGTGAACTTTTGTATGGGAAAAGTCATCTCCGGTGAACTTTTGTATTGGGAAAGTCATCTCCGGTGAACTTTTGTATAGGAAAAGTCATCTCCGGTGAACTTTTGTATTGGGAAAGTCATCTCCCGTGAACTTTTGTATTGGAAAGTCATCTCCGGTGAACTTTTGTATGGGAAAAGTCATCTCCGGTGAACTTTTGTATTGGGAAAGTCATCTCCGGTGAACTTTTGTATGGGAAAAGTCATCTCCGGTGAACTTTTGTATTGGGAAAGTCATCTCCGGTGAACGTTTGTATTGGGAAAGTCATCTCCGGTGAACTTTTGTATTGGGAAAGTCATCTCCGGTGAACTTTTGGATGGGAAAAGTCATCTCCGGTGAACTTTTGTATTGGGAAAGTCATCTCAGGTGAACTTTTGTATTGGGAAAGTCATCTCCGGTGAACTTTTGTATGGGAAAAGTCATCTCCGGTGAACTTTTGTATTGGGAAAGTCATCTCCGGTGAACTTTTGTATGGGAAAAGTCATCTCCGGTGAACTTTGTATTGGGAAAGTCATGCCCGGTGAACTTTTGTATTGGGAAAGTCATGCCCGGTGAACTTTTGTATTGGGAAAGTCATGCCCGGTGAACTTTTGTATTGGGAAAGTCGTGCCCGGTGAACTTTTGTATTGGGAAAGTCATGCCCGGTGAACTTTTGTATTGGGAAAGTCATGCCCGGTGAACTTTGTATGGGAAAAGTCATCTCCGGTGAACTTTTGTATTGGGAAAGTCATCTCCGGTGAACTTTTGTATGGGAAAAGTCATCTCCGGTGAACTTTTGTATTGGGAAAGTCATCTCCGGTGAACTTTTGTATTGGGAAAGTCATCTCCGGTGAACTTTTGTATGGGAAAAGTCATCTCCGGTGAACTTTTGTATTGGGAAAGTCATCTCCGGTGAACTTTTGTATGGGAAAAGTCATCTCCGGTGAACTTTTGTATTGGGAAAGTCATCTCCGGTGAACTTTTGTATTGGGAAAGTCATCTCCGGTGAACTTTTGTATTGGGAAAGTCATGCCTGGTGATCTTTTATATTGGGAAAGTCATCTCCGGTGAACTTTTGTATTGGGAAAGTCATGCCCGGTGAACTTTTATATTGGGAAAGTCATGCCCGGTGAACTTTTGTTTTGGGAAAGTCATGCCCGGTGAACTTTTGTATTGGGAAAGTCATCTCCGGTGAACTTTTGTATTGGGAAAGTCATGCCCGGTGAACTTTTGTATTGGGAAAGTCATCTCCGGTGAACTTTTGTATTGGGAAAGTCATCTCCGGTGAACTTTTATATTGGAAAAGTCATGCCCGGTGAACTTTTGTATTGGGAAAGTCATCTCCGGTGAACTTTTGTATTGGGAAAGTCATCTCCGGTGAACTTTTGTATGGGAAAAGTCATCTCCGGTGAACTTTTGTATTGGGAAAGTCATCTCCGGTGAACTTTTGTATTGGGAAAGTCATCTCCGGTGAACTTTTGTATGGGAAAAGTCATCTCCGGTGAACTTTTGTATTGGGAAAGTCATCTCCGGTGAACTTTTGTATTGGGAAAGTCATGCCCGGTGAACTTTTGTATGGGAAAAGTCATCTCCGGTGAACTTTTGTATTGGGAAAGTCATCTCCGGTGAACTTTTGTATGGGAAAAGTCATCTCCGGTGAACTTTTGTATTGGGAAAGTCATCTCCGGTGAACTTTTGTATGGGAAAAGTCATCTCCGGTGAACTTTTGTATTGGGAAAGTCATCTCCGGTGAACTTTTGTATTGGGAAAGTCATCTCCGGTGAACTTTTGTATGGGAAAAGTCATCTCCGGTGAACTTTTGTATGGGAAAAGTCATCTCCGGTGAACTTTTGTATTGGGAAAGTCATCTCCGGTGAACTTTTGTATTGGAAAGTCATCTCCGGTGAACTTTTGTATGGGAAAAGTCATCTCCGGTGAACTTTTATATTGGGAAAGTCATCTCCGGTGAACTTTTGTATTGGGAAAGTCGTGCCCGGTGAACTTTTGTATTGGGAAAGTCATGCCCGGTGAACTTTTATATTGGGAAAGTCATCTCCGGTGAACTTTTGTATTGGGAAAGTCATCTCCGGTGAACTTTTGTATGGAAAAGTCATCTCCGGTAAACTTTTGTATTGGGAAAGTCATCTCCGGTGAACTTTTGTATTGGGAAAGTCATCTCCGGTGAACTTTTGTATGGGAAAAGTCATCTCCGGTGAACTTTTGTATTGGGAAAGTCATCTCCGGTGAACTTTTGTATTGGGAAAGTCATCTCCGGTGAACTTTTGTATGGGAAAAGTCATCTCCGGTGAACTTTTGTATTGGGAAAGTCATCTCCGGAGAACTTTTGTATGGAAAAGTCATCTCCGGTGAACTTTTGTATTGGGAAAGTCATCTCCGGTGAACTTTTGTATGGGAAAAGTCATCTCCGGTGAACTTTTGTATTGGGAAAGTCATCTCCGGTGAACTTTTGTATGGGAAAAGTCATCTCCGGTGAACTTTTGTATTGGGAAAGTCATGCCCGGTGAACTTTTGTATTGGGAAAGTCATGCCCGGTGAACTTTTGTATTGGGAAAGTCATGCCCGGTGAACTTTTGTATTGGGAAAGTCGTGCCCGGTGAACTTTTGTATTGGGAAAGTCATGCCCGGTGAACTTTTGTATTGGGAAAGTCATGCCCGGTGAACTTTTGTATGGGAAAAGTCATCTCCGGTGAACTTTTGTATTGGGAAAGTCATCTCCGGTGAACTTTTGTATGGGAAAAGTCATCTCCGGTGAACTTTTGTATGGGAAAAGTCATCTCCGGTGAACTTTTGTATTGGGAAAGTCATCTCCGGTGAACTTTTGTATGGGAAAAGTCATCTCCGGTGAACTTTTGTATTGGGAAAGTCATCTCCGGTGAACTTTTGTATTGGGAAAGTCATCTCCGGTGAACTTTTGTATTGGGAAAGTCATGCCCGGTGAACTTTTATATTGGGAAAGTCATCTCCGGTGAACTTTTGTATTGGGAAAGTCATGCCCGGTGAACTTTTATATTGGGAAAGTCATGCCCGGTGAACTTTTGTTTTGGGAAAGTCATGCCCGGTGAACTTTTGTATTGGGAAAGTCATCTCCGGTGAACTTTTGTATTGGGAAAGTCATGCCCGGTGAACTTTTGTATTGGGAAAGTCATCTCCGGTGAACTTTTGTATTGGGAAAGTCATCTCCGGTGAACTTTTATATTGGAAAAGTCATGCCCGGTGAACTTTTGTATTGGGAAAGTCATGCCCGGTGAACTATTGTATTGGGAAATTCATGCCCGGTGAACTTTTGTATTGGGAAAGTCATGCCCGGTGAACTTTTGTATTGGGAAAGTCATCTCCGGTGAACTTTTGTATTGGGAAAGTCATCTCCGGTGAACTTTTGTATGAGAAAAGTCATCTCCGGTGAACTTTTGTATTGGGAAAGTCATCTCCGGTGAACTTTTGTATGGGAAAAGTCATCTCCGGTGAACTTTTGTATTGGGAAAGTCATCTCCGGTGAACTTTTGTATTGGGAAAGTCATCTCCGGTGAACTTTTGTATGGGAAAGTCATCTCCGGTGAACTTTTGTACGGGAAAAGTCATCTCCGGTGAACTTTTGTATTGGGAAAGTCATCTCCGGTGAACTTTTGTATGGAAAAGTCATCTCCGGTGAACTTTTGTATTGGGAAAGTCATCTCCGGTGAACTTTTGTATAGGAAAAGTCATCTCCGGTGAACTTTTGTATTGGGAAAGTCATCTCCCGTGAACTTTTGTATTGGGAAAGTCATCTCCGGTGAACTTTTGTATGGGAAAAGTCATCTCCGGTGAACTTTTGTATGGGAAAGTCATCTCCGGTGAACTTTTGTATGGGAAAAGTCATCTCCGTGAACTTTTGTATTGGGAAAGTCATCTCCGGTGAACGTTTGTATTGGGAAAGTCATCTCCGGTGAACTTTTGTATTGGGAAAGTCATCTCCGGTGAACTTTTGGATGGGAAAAGTCATCTCCGGTGAACTTTTGTATTGGGAAAGTCATCTCAGGTGAACTTTTGTATTGGGAAAGTCATCTCCGGTGAACTTTTGTATGGGAAAAGTCATCTCCGGTGAACTTTTGTATTGGGAAAGTCATCTCCGGTGAACTTTTGTATGGGAAAAGTCATCTCCGGTGAACTTTTGTATTGGGAAAGTCATGCCCGGTGAAGTTTTGTATTGGGAAAGTCATGCCCGGTGAACTTTTGTATTGGGAAAGTCATGCCCGGTGAACTTTTGTATTGGGAAAGTCGTGCCCGGTGAACTTTTGTATTGGGAAAGTCATGCCCGGTGAACTTTTGTATTGGGAAAGTCATGCCCGGTGAACTTTTGTATGGGAAAAGTCATCTCCGGTGAACTTTTGTATTGGGAAAGTCATCTCCGGTGAACTTTTGTATGGGAAAAGTCATCTCCGGTGAACTTTTGTATTGGGAAAGTCATCTCCGGTGAACTTTTGTATTGGGAAAGTCATCTCCGGTGAACTTTTGTATGGGAAAAGTCATCTCCGGTGAACTTTTGTATTGGGAAAGTCATCTCCGGTGAACTTTTGTATGGGAAAAGTCATCTCCGGTGAACTTTTGTATTGGGAAAGTCATCTCCGGTGAACTTTTGTATTGGGAAAGTCATCTCCGGTGAACTTTTGTATTGGGAAAGTCATGCCTGGTGATCTTTTATATTGGGAAAGTCATCTCCGGTGAACTTTTGTATTGGGAAAGTCATGCCGGTGAACTTTTATATTGGGAAAGTCATGCCCGGTGAACTTTTGTTTTGGGAAAGTCATGCCCGGTGAACTTTTGTATTGGGAAAGTCATCTCCGGTGAACTTTTGTATTGGGAAAGTCATGCCCGGTGAACTTTTGTATTGGGAAAGTCATCTCCGGTGAACTTTTGTATTGGGAAAGTCATCTCCGGTGAACTTTTATATTGGAAAAGTCATGCCCGGTGAACTTTTGTATTGGGAAAGTCATCTCCGGTGAACTTTTGTATTGGGAAAGTCATCTCCGGTGAACTTTTGTATGGGAAAAGTCATCTCCGGTGAACTTTTGTATTGGGAAAGTCATCTCCGGTGAACTTTTGTATTGGGAAAGTCATCTCCGGTGAACTTTTGTATGGGAAAAGTCATCTCCGGTGAACTTTTGTATTGGGAAAGTCATCTCCGGTGAACTTTTGTATTGGGAAAGTCATGCCCGGTGAACTTTTGTATGGGAAAAGTCATCTCCGGTGAACTTTTGTATTGGGAAAGTCATCTCCGGTGAACTTTTGTATGGGAAAAGTCATCTCCGGTGAACTTTTGTATTGGGAAAGTCATCTCCGGTGAACTTTTGTATGGGAAAAGTCATCTCCGGTGAACTTTTGTATTGGGAAAGTCATCTCCGGTGAACTTTTGTATTGGGAAAGTCATCTCCGGTGAACTTTTGTATGGGAAAAGTCATCTCCGGTGAACTTTTGTATGGGAAAAGTCATCTCCGGTGAACTTTTGTATTGGGAAAGTCATCTCCGGTGAACTTTTGTATTGGGAAAGTCATCTCCGGTGAACTTTTGTATGGGAAAAGTCATCTCCGGTGAACTTTTATATTGGGAAAGTCATCTCCGGTGAACTTTTGTATTGGGAAAGTCGTGCCCGGTGAACTTTTGTATTGGGAAAGTCATGCCCGGTGAACTTTTATATTGGGAAAGTCATCTCCGGTGAACTTTTGTATTGGGAAAGTCATCTCCGGTGAACTTTTGTATGGGAAAAGTCATCTCCGGTGAACTTTTGTATTGGGAAAGTCATCTCCGGTGAACTTTTGTATTGGGAAAGTCATCTCCGGTGAACTTTTGTATGGGAAAAGTCATCTCCGGTGAACTTTTGTATTGGGAAAGTCATCTCCGGTGAACTTTTGTATGGGAAAAGTCATCTCCGGTGAACTTTTGTATTGGGAAAGTCATCTCCGGTGAACTTTTGTATTGGGAAAGTCATCTCCGGTGAAAGTCATCTCCGGTGAACTTTTGTATTGGGAAAGTCGTGCCCGGTGAACTTTTGTATTGGGAAAGTCATGCCCGGTGAACTTTTATATTGGGAAAGTCATCTCCGGTGAACTTTTGTATTGGGAAAGTCATCTCCGGTGAACTTTTGTATGGGAAAAGTCATCTCCGGTGAACTTTTGTATTGGGAAAGTCATCTCCAGTGAACTTTTGTATTGGGAAAGTCATCTCCGGTGAACTTTTGTATGGGAAAAGACATCTCCGGTGAACTTTTGTATTGGGAAAGTCATCTCCGGTGAACTTTTGTATGGGAAAAGTCATCTCCGGTGAACTTTTGTATTGGGAAAGTCATCTCCGGTGAACTTTTGTATTGGGAAAGTCATCTCCGGTGAACTTTTGTATGGGAAAAGTCATCTCCGGTGAACTTTTGTATGGGAAAAGTCATCTCCGGTGAACTTTTGTATTGGGAAAGTTATCTCCGGTGAACTTTTGTATGGGAAAAGTCATCTCCGGTGAACTTTTGTATTGGGAAAGTCATCTCCGGTGAACTTTTGTATTGGGAAAGTCATCTCCGGTGAACTTTTGTATGGGAAAAGTCATCTCCGGTGAACTTTTGTATTGGGAAAGTCATCTCCGGTGAACTTTTGTATGGGAAAAGTCATCTCCGGTGAACTTTTGTATTGGGAAAGTCATCTCCGGTGAACTTTTGTATGGGAAAAGTCATCTCCGGTGAACTTTTGTATTGGGAAAGTCATCTCCGGTGAACTTTTGTATGGGAAAAGTCATCTCCGGTGAACTTTTGTATTGGGAAAGTCATCTCCGGTGAACTTTTGTATTGGGAAAGTCATCTCCGGTGAACTTTTGTATTGGGAAAGTCATGCCCGGTGAACTTTTATATTGGGAAAGTCATCTCCGGTGAACTTTTGTATTGGGAAAGTCATGCCCGGTGAACTTTTATATTGGGAAAGTCATGCCCGGTGAACTTTTGTTTTGGGAAAGTCATGCCCTTTGAACTTTTGTATTGGGAAAGTCATCTCCGGTGAACTTTTGTATTGGGAAAGTCATGCCCGGTGAACTTTTGTATTGGGAAAGTCATCTCCGGTGAACTTTTGTATTGGGAAAGTCATCTCCGGTGAACTTTTATATTGGAAAAGTCATGCCCGGTGAACTTTTGTATTGGGAAAGTCATGCCCGGTGAACTATTGTATTGGGAAAGTCATGCCCGGTGAACTTTTGTATTGGGAAAGTCATGCCCGGTGAACTTTTGTATTGGGAAAGTCATGCCCGGTGAACTTTTGTATGGGAAAAGTCATCTCCGGTGAACTTTTGTATTGGGAAAGTCATGCCCGGTGAACTTTTGTATTGGGAAAGTCATCTCCGGTGAACTTTTGTATGGGAAAAGTCATCTCCGGTGAACTTTTGTATTGGGAAAGTCATCTCCGGTGAACTTTTATATTGGAAAAGTCATGCCCGGTGAACTTTTGTATTGGGAAAGTCATGCCCGGTGAACTATTGTATTGGGAAAGTCATGCCCGGTGAACTTTTGTATTGGGAAAGTCATGCCCGGTGAACTTTTGTATTGGGAAAGTCATCTCCGGTGAACTTTTGTATTGGGAAAGTCATCTCCGGTGAACTTTTGTATGGGAAAAGTCATCTCCGGTGAACTTTTGTATTGGGAAAGTCATCTCCGGTGAACTTTTGTATGGGAAAAGTCATCTCCGGTGAACTTTTGTATTGGGAAAGTCATCTCCGGTGAACTTTTGTATTGGGAAAGTCATCTCCGGTGAACTTTTGTATGGGAAAAGTCATCTCCGGTGAACTTTTGTATTGGGAAAGTCATCTCCGGTGAACTTTTGTATTGGGAAAGTCATCTCCGGTGAAGTTTTGTATGGGAAAAGTCAACTCCGGTGAACTTTTGTATTGGGAAAGTCATCTCCGGTGAACTTTTGTATGGGAAAAGTCATCTCCGGTGAACTTTTGTATTGGGAAAGTCATCTCCGGTGAACTTTTGTATTGGGAAAGTCATCTCCGGTGAACTTTTGTATGGGAAAAGTCATCTCCGGTGAACTTTTGTATTGGGAAAGTCATCTCCGGTGAACTTTTGTATGGAAAAAGTCATCTCCGGTGAACTTTTGTATTGGGAAAGTCATACCCGGTGAACTTTTGTATTGGGAAAGTCATGCCCGGTGAACTTTTGTATTGGGAAAGTCATCTCCGGTGAACTTTTGTATTGGGAAAGTCATGCCCGGTGAACTTTTATATTGGGAAAGTCATGCCCGGTGAACTTTTGTTTTGGGAAAGTCATGCCCGGTGAACTTTTGTATTGGGAAAGTCATCTCCGGTGAACTTTTGTATTGGGAAAGTCATGCCCGGTGAACTTTTGTATTGGGAAAGTCATCTCCGGTGAACTTTTGTATTGGGAAAGTCATCTCCGGTGAACTTTTGTATGGGAAAAGTCATCTCCGGTGAACTTTTGTATTGGGAAAGTCATGCCCGGTGAACTTTTATATTGTGAAAGTCATCTCCGGTGAACTTTTGTATTGGGCAAGTCGTGCCCGGTGAACTTTTGTATTGGGAAAGTCATGCCCGGCGAACTTTTGTATTGGGAAAGTCATGCCTGGTGAACTTTTGTATTGGGAAAGTCATGCCCGGTAAACTTTTGTATTGGGAAAGTCATGCCCGGTGAACTTTTGTATTGGGAAAGTCATCTCCGGTGATCTTTTATATTGGAAAAGTCATGCCCGGTGAACTTTTGTATTGGGAAAGTCATGCCCGGTGAACTATTGTATTGGGAAAGTCATGCCCGGTGAACTTTTGTATTGGGAAAGTCATGCCCGGTGAACTTTTGTATTGGGAAAGTCATCTCCGGTGAACTTTTGTATTGGGAAAGTCATCTCCGGTGAACTTTTGTATGGGAAAAGTCATCTCCGGTGAACTTTTGTATTGGGAAAGTCATCTCCGGTGAACTTTTGTATGGGAAAAGTCATCTCCGGTGAACTTTTGTATTGGGAAAGTCATCTCCGGTGAACTTTTGTATTGGGAAAGTCATCTCCGGTGAACTTTTGTATGGGAAAAGTCATCTTCGGTGAACTTTTGTATTGGGAAAGTCATCTCCAGTGAACTTTTGTATGGGAAAAGTCATCTCCGGTGAACTTTTGTATTGGGAAAGTCATCTCCGGTGAACTTTTGTATGGGAAAAGTCATCTCCGGTGAACTTTTGTATTGGGAAAGTCATCTCCGGTGAACTTTTGTATTGGGAAAGTCATCTCCGGTGAACTTTTGTATGGGAAAAGTCATGCCCGGTGAACTTTTGTATTAGGAAAGTCATGCCCGGTGAACTTTTGTATTGGGAAAGTCATGCCCGGTGAACTTTTGTATTGGGAAAGTCATGCCCGGTGAACTTTTATATTGGGAAAGTCATCTCCGGTGAACTTTGTATTGGGAAAGTCATCTCCGGTGAACTTTTGTATGGGAAAAGTCATCTCCGGTGAACTTTTGTATGGGAAAAGTCATCTCCGGTGAACTTTTGTATGGGAAAGTCATCTCCGGTGAACTTTTGTATGGGAAAAGTCATCTCCGGTGAACTTTTGTATGGGAAAAGTCATCTCCGGTGAACTTTTGTATTGGGAAAGTCATCTCCGGTGAACTTTTGTATTGGGAAAATCATCTCCGGTGAACTTTTATATTGGGAAAGTCATCTCCGGTGAACTTTTGTATTGGGAAAGTCGTTCCCGGTGAACTTTTGTATTGGGAAAGTCATGCCCGGTGAACTTTTATATTGGGAGAGTCATCTCCGGTGAACTTTTGTATTGGGAAAGTCATCTCCGGTGAACTTTTGTATGGGAAAAGTCATCTCCGGTGAACTTTTGTATTGGGAAAGTCATGCCCGGTGAACTTTTGTATTGGGAAAGTCATCTCCGGTGAACTTTTGTATTGGGAAAGTCATCTCCGGTGAACTTTTGTATGGGAAAAGTCATCTCCGGTGAACTTTTGTATTGGGAAAGTCATCTCCGGTGAACTTTTGTATGGGAAAAGTCATCTCTGGTGAACTTTTGTATTGGGAAAGTCATCTCCGGTGAACTTTTGTATTGGGAAAGTCATCTCCGGGGAACTTTTGTATGGGAAAAGTCATCTCCGGTGAACTTTTGTATTGGGAAAGTCATCTCCGGTGAACTTTTGTATTGGGAAAGTCATCTCCGGTGAACTTTTGTATGGGAAAAGTCATCTCCGGTGAACTTTTGTATTGGGAAAGTCATCTCCGGTGAACTTTTGTATGGGAAAAGTCATCTCCGGTGAACTTTTGTATTGGGAAAGTCATCTCCGGTGAACTTTTGTATTGGGAAAGTCATCTCCGGTGAACTTTTGTATGGGAAAAGTCATCTCCGGTGAACTTTTGTATTGGGAAAGTCATCTCCGGTGAACTTTTGTATGGGAAAAGTCATCTCCGGTGAACTTTTGTATTGGGAAAGTCATCTCCGGTGAACTTTTGTATTGGGAAAGTCATCTCCGGTGAACTTTTGTATGGGAAAAGTCATCTCCGGTGAACTTTTGTATTGGGAAAGTCATCTCCGGTGAACTTTTGTATTGGGAAAGTCATCTCCGGTGAACTTTTGTATGGGAAAAGTCATCTCCGGTGAACTTTTGTATTGGGAAAGTCATCTCCGGTGAACTTTTGTATTGGGAAAGTCATCTCCGGTGAACTTTTGTATAGGGAAAGTCATCTTCGGTGAACTTTTGTATTGGGAAAGTCATCTCCGGTGAACTTTTGTATGGGAAAAGTCATCTCCGGTGAACTTTTGTATTGGGAAAGTCATCTCCGGTGAACTTTTGTATGGGAAAAGTCATCTCCGGTGAACTTTTGTATTGGGAAAGTCATCTCCGGTGAACTTTTGTATGGGAAAAGTCATCTCCGGTGAACTTTTGTATTGGGAAAGTCATGCCCGGTGAACTTTTATATTGGGAAAGTCATGCCCGGTGAGCTTTTGTTTTGGGAAAGTCATGCCCTGTGAACTTTTGTATTGGGAAAGTCATCTCCGGTGAACTTTTGTATTGGGAAAGTCATCTCCGGTGAACTTTTGTATGGGAAAAGTCATCTCCGGTGAACTTTTGTATTGGGAAAGTCATCTCCGGTGAACTTTTGTATTGGGAAAGTCATCTCCGGTGAACTTTTGTATGGGAAAAGTCATCTCCGGTGAACTTTTGTATTGGGAAAGTCATCTCCGGTGAACTTTTGTATGGGAAAAGTCATCTCCGGTGAACTTTTGTATTGGGAAAGTCATCTCCGGTGAACTTTTGTATGGGAAAAGTCATCTCCGGTGAACTTTTGTATTGGGAAAGTCATGCCCGGTGAACTTTTGTATTGGGAAAGTCATCTCCGGTGAACTTTTGTATTGGGAAAGTCATGCCCTGTGAACTTTTGTATTGGGAAAGTCATCTCCGGTGAACTTTTGTATTGGGAAAGTCATCTCCGGTGAACTTTTGTATGGGAAAAGTCATCTCCGGTGAACTTTTGTATTGGGAAAGTCATCTCCGGTGAACTTTTGTATTGGGAAAGTCATCTCCGGTGAACTTTTGTATTGGGAAAGTCATCTCCGGTGAACTTTTGTATGGGAAAAGTCATCTCCGGTGAACTTTTGTATTGGGAAATTCATCTCCGGTGAACTTTTGTATTGGGAAAGTCATCTCCGGTGAACTTTTGTATGGGAAAAGTCATCTCCGGTGAACTTTTGTATTGGGAAAGTCATCTCCGGTGAACTTTTGTATGGGAAAAGTCATCTCCGGTGAACTTTTGTATGGGAAAAGTCATCTCCGGTGAACTTTTGTATGGGAAAAGTCATCTCCGGTGAACTTTTGTATGGGAAAGTCATCTCCGGTGAACTTTTGTATTGGGAAAGTCATGCCCGGTGAACTTTTGTATTGGGAAAGTCATCTCCGGTGAACTTTTGTATTGGGAAAGTCATCTCCGGTGAACTTTTGTATTGGGAAAGTCATCTCCGGTGAACTTTTGTATTGGGAAAGTCATCTCCGGTGAACTTTTGTATTGGGAAAGTCATCTCCGGTGAACTTTTGTATGGGAAAAGTCATCTCCGGTGAACTTTTGTATTGGGAAAGTCATCTCCGGTGAACTTTTGTATTGGGAAAGTCATCTCCGGTGAACTTTTGTATTGGGAAAGTCATGCCCGGTGAACTTTTATGTTGGGAAAGTCATGCCCGGTGAACTTTTGTATTGGGAAAGTCATGCCCGGTGAACTTTTATATTGGGAAAGTCATCTCCGGTGAACTTTTGTATTGGGAAAGTCATCTCCGGTGAACTTTTGTATGGGAAAAGTCATCTCCGGTGAACTTTTGTATTGGGAAAGTCATCTCCGGTGAACTTTTGTATTGGGAAAGTCATCTCCGGTGAACTTTTGTATTGGGAAAGTCATCTCCGGTGAACTTTTGTATTGGGAAAGTCATCTCCGGTGAACTTTTGTATGGGAAAAGTCATCTCCGGTGAACTTTTGTATTGGGAAAGTCATCTCCGGTGAACTTTTGTATTGGGAAAGTCATCTCCGGTGAACTTTTGTATGGGAAAAGTCATCTCCGGTGAACTTTTGTATTGGGAAAGTCATCTCCGGTGAACTTTTGTATTGGGAAAGTCATCTCCGGTGAACTTTTGTATGGGAAAAGTCATCTCCGGTGAACTTTTGTATTGGGAAAGTCATCTCCGGTGAACTTTTGTATTGGGAAAGTCATCTCCGGTGAACTTTTGTATGGGAAAAGTCATCTCCGGTGAACTTTTGTATTGGGAAAGTCATGTCCGGTGAACTTTTGTATGGGAAAAGTCATCTCCGGTGAACTTTTGTATTGGGAAAGTCATCTCCGGTGAACTTTTGTATTGGGAAAGTCATCTCCGGTGAACTTTTGTATGGGAAAAGTCATCTCCGGTGAACTTTTGTATGGGAAAAGTCATCTCCGGTGAACTTTTGTATTGGGAAAGTCATCTCCGGTGAACTTTTGTATGGGAAAAGTCATCTCCGGTGAACTTTTGTATTGGGAAAGTCATCTCCGGTGAACTTTTGTATTGGGAAACTCATCTCCGGTGAACTTTTGTATGGGAAAAGTAATCTCCGGTGAACTTTTGTATTGGGAAAGTCATCTCCGGTGAACTTTTGTATGGGAAAAGTCATCTCCGGTGAACTTTTGTATTGGGAAAGTCATCTCCGGTGAACTTTTGTATTGGGAAAGTCATGCCCGGTGAACTTTTATATTGGGAAAGTCATCTCCGGTGAACTTTTGTATGGGAAAAGTCATCTCCGGTGAACTTTTGTATTGGGAAAGTCATCTCCGGTGAACTTTTGTATTGGGAAAGTCATCTCCGGTGAACTTTTGTATGGGAAAAGTCATCTCCGGTGAACTTTTGTATTGGGAAAGTCATCTCCGGTGAACTTTTGTATTGGGAAAGTCATCTCCGGGGAACTTTTGTATGGGAAAAGTCATCTCCGGTGAACTTTTGTATTGGGAAAGTCATGCCCGGTGAACTTTTGTATTGGGAAAGTCATGCCCGGTGAACTTTTGTATTGGGAAAGTCATGCCCGGTGAACTTTTGTATTGGGAAAGTCGTGCCCTGTGAACTTTTGTATTGGGAAAGTCATGCCCGGTGAACTTTTGTATTGGGAAAGTCATCTCCGGTGAACTTTTGTATTGGGAAAGTCATGCCCGGTGAACTTTTGTATGGGAAAAGTCATCTCCGGTGAACTTTTGTATTGGGAAAGTCATCTCCGGTGAACTTTTGTATGGGAAAAGTCATCTCCGGTGAACTTTTGTATTGGGAAAGTCATCTCCGGTGAACTTTTGTATTGGGAAAAGTCATCTCCGGTGAACTTTTGTATTGGGAAAGTCATGTCCGGTGAACTTTTGTATTGGGAAAGTCATCTCCGGTGAACTTTTGTATTGGGAAAGTCATCTCCGGTGAACTTTTGTATGGGAAAAGTCATCTCCGGTGAACTTTTGTATTGGGAAAGTCATCTCCGGTGAACTTTTGTATGGGAAAAGTCATCTCCGGTGAACTTTTGTATTGGGAAAGTCATCTCCGGTGAACTTTTGTATTGGGAAAGTCATCTCCGGTGAACTTTTGTATGGGAAAAGTCATCTCCGGTGAACTTTTGTATTGGGAAAGTCATCTCCGGTGAACTTTTGTATTGGGAAAGTCATGCCCGGTGAACTTTTGTATGGGAAAAGTCATCTCCGGTGAACTTTTGTATTGGGAAAGTCATGCCCGGTGAACTTTTGTATTGGGAAAGTCATCTCCGGTGAACTTTTGTATGGGAAAAGTCATCTCCGGTGAACTATTGTATTGGGAAAGTCATCTCCGGTGAACTTTTGTATGGGAAAAGTCATCTCCGGTGAACTTTTGTATTGGGAAAGTCATCTCCGGTGAACTTTTGTATGGGAAAAGTCATCTCCGGTGAACTTTTGTATTGGGAAAGTCATCTCCGGTGAACTTTTGTATTGGGAAAGTCATCTCCGGTGAACTTTTGTATGGGAAAAGTCATCTCCGGTGAACTTTTGTATTGGGAAAGTCATCTCCGGTGAACTTTTGTATTGGGAAAGTCATCTCCGGTGAACTTTTGTATGGGAAAAGCCATCTCCGGTGAACTTTTATATTGGGAAAGTCATCTCCGGTGAACTTTTGTATTGGGAAAGTCGTGCCCGGTGAACTTTTGTATTGGGAAAGTCATGCCCGGTGAACTTTTATATTGGGAAAGTCATCTCCGGTGAACTTTTGTATTGGGAAAGTCATCTCCGGTGAACTTTTGTATGGGAAAAGTCATCTCCGGTGAACTTTTGTATTGGGAAAGTCATCTCCGGTGAACTTTTGTATTGGGAAAGTCATCTCCGGTGAACTTTTGTATGGGAAAAGTCATCTCCGGTGAACTTTTGTATTGGGAAAGTCATCTCCGGTGAACTTTTGTATGGGAAAAGTCATCTCCGGTGAACTTTTGTATTGGGAAAGTCATCTCCGGTGAACTTTTGTATTGGGAAAGTCATCTCCGGTGAACTTTTGTATGGGAAAAGTCATCTCCGGTGAACTTTTGTATTGGGAAAGTCATCTCCGGTGAACTTTTGTATTGGGAAAGTCATCTCCGGTGAACTTTTGTATGGGAAAAGCCATCTCCGGTGAACTTTTGTATTGGGAAAGTCATCTCCGGTGAACTTTTGTATGGGAAAAGTCATCTCCGGTGAACTTTTGTATTGGGAAAGTCATGCCCGGTGAACTTTTGTATTGGGAAAGTCATGCCAGGTGAACTTTTATATTGGGAAAGTCATCTCCGGTGAACTTTTTTATTGGGAAAGTCATCTCCGGTGAACTTTTGTATGGGAAAAGTCATCTCCGGTGAACTTTTGTATTGGGAAAGTCATCTCCGGTGAACTTTTGTATGGGAAAGTCATCTCCGGTGAACTTTTGTATTGGGAAAGTCATGCCCGGTGAACTTTTGTATTGGGAAAGTCATGCTCGGTGAACTTTTGTATGGGAAAAGTCATCTCCGGTGAACTTTTGTATGGGAAAAGTCATCTCCGGTGAACTTTTGTATTGGGAAAGTCATCTCCGGTGAACTTTTGTATTGGGAAAGTCATCTCCGGTGAACTTTTGTATTGGGAAAGTCATCTCCGGTGAACTTTTGTATGGGAAAAGTCATGCCCGGTGAACTTTTGTATTGGGAAAGTCATCTCCGGTGAACTTTTGTATTGGGAAAGTCATCTCCGGTGAACTTTTGTATGGGAAAAGTCATCTCCGGTGAACTTTTGTATTGGGAAAGTCATCTCCGGTGAACTTTTGTATTGGGAAAGTCATGCCCGGTGAACTTTTGTATTGGGAAAGTCATCTCCGGTGAACTTTTGTATTGGGAAAGTCATCTCCGGTGAACTTTTGTATGGGAAAAGTCATCTCCGGTGAACTTTTGTATTGGGAAAGTCATCTCCGGTGAACTTTTGTATGGGAAAAGTCATCTCCGGTGAACTTTTGTATTGGGAAAGTCATCTCCGGTGAACTTTTGTATGGGAAAAGTCATCTCCGGTGAACTTTTGTATTGGGAAAGTCATCTCCGGTGAACTTTTGTATTGGAAAAGTCATCTCCGGTGAACTTTTGTATTGGGAAAGTCATCTCCGGTGAACTTTTGTATGGGAAAAGTCATCTCCGGTGAACTTTTGTATTGGGAAAGTCATCTCCGGTGAACTTTTGTATGGGAAAAGTCATCTCCGGTGAACTTTTGTATTGGGAAAGTCATCTCCGGTGAACTTTTGTATGGGAAAAGTCATCTCCGGTGAACTTTTGTATTGGGAAAGTCATCTCCGGTGAACTTTTGTATCGGGAAAGTCATCTCCGGTGAACTTTTGTATGGGAAAAGTCATCTCCGGTGAACTTTTGTATTGGGAAAGTCATCTCCGGTGAACTTTTGTATTGGGAAAGTCATCTCCGGTGAACTTTTGTATGGGAAAAGTCATCTCCGGTGAACTTTTGTATTGCGAAAGTCATCTCCGGTTAACTTTTGTATTGGGAAAGTCATCTCCGGTGAACTTTTGTATGGGAAAAGTCATCTCCGGTGAACTTTTGTATTGGGAAAGTCATGCCCGGTGAACTTTTGTGTTGGGAAAGTCATCTCCGGGGAACTTTTGTATTGGGAAAGTCATGCCCGGTGAACTTTTGTATTGGGAAAGTCATCTCCGGTGAACTTTTGTATTGGGAAAGTCATCTCCGGTGAACTTTTGTATGGGAAAAGTCATGCCCGGTGAACTTTTGTATTGGGAAAGTCATCTCCGGTGAACTTTTGTATTGGGAAAGTCATCTCCGGTGAACTTTTGTATGGGAAAAGTCATCTCCGGTGAACTTTTGTATTGGGAAAGTCATCTCCGGTGAACTTTTGTATGGGAAAAGTCATCTCCGGTGAACTTTTGTATTGGGAAAGTCATCTCCGGTGAACTTTTGTATTGGGAAAGTCATGCCCGGTGAACTTTTGTATTGGGAAAGTCATGCCCGGTGAACTTTTGTATTGGGAAAGTCATCTCCGGTGAACTTTTGTATTGGGAAAGTCATCTCCGGTGAACTTTTGTATGGGAAAAGTCATCTCCGGTGAACTTTTGTATTGGGAAAGTCATCTCCGGTGAACTTTTGTATGGGAAAAGTCATCTCCGGTGAACTTTTGTATTGGGAAAGTCATCTCCGGTGAACTTTTGTATTGGGAAAGTCATCTCCGGTGAACTTTTGTATGGGAAAAGTCATCTCCGGTGAACTTTTGTATGGGAAAAGTCATCTCCGGTGAACTTTTGTATTGGGAAAGTCATCTCCGGTGAACTTTTGTATGGGTAAAGTCATCTCCGGTGAACTTTTGTATGGGAAAAGTCATCTCCGGTGAACTTTTGTATGGGAAAAGTCATCTCCGGTGAACTTTTGTATTGGGAAAGTCATCTCCGGTGAACTTTTGTATTGGGAAAGTCATCTCCGGTCAACTTTTGTATGGGAAAAGTCATCTCCGGTGAACTTTTGTATTGGGAAAGTCATCTCCGGTGAACTTTTGTATGGGAAAAGTCATCTCCGGTGAACTTTTGTATTGGGAAAGTCATCTCCGGTGAACTTTTGTATGGGACAAGTCATCTCCGGTGAACTTTTGTATTGGGAAAGTCATCTCCGGTGAACTTTTGTATTGGGAAAGTCATCTCCGGTGAACTTTTGTATTGGGAAAGTCATCTCCGGTGAACTTTTGTATGGGAAAAGTCATCTCCGGTGAACTTTTGTATTGGGAAAGTCATCTCCGGTGAACTTTTGTATGGGAAAAGTCATCTCCGGTGAACTTTTGTATTGGGAAAGTCATCTCCGGTGAACTTTTGTATTGGGAAAGTCATCTCCGGTGAACTTTTGTATTGGGAAAGTCATCTCCGGTGAACTTTTGTATGGGAAAAGTCATCTCCGGTGAACTTTTGTATTGGGAAAGTCATCTCCGGTGAACTTTTGTATTGGGAAAGTCATCTCCGGTGAACTTTTGTATGGGAAAAGTCATCTCCGGTGAACTTTTGTATTGGGAAAGTCATCTCCGGTGAACTTTTGTATGGGAAAAGTCATCTCCGGTGAACTTTTGTATGGGAAAAGTCATCTCCGGTGAACTTTTGTATTGGGAAAGTCATCTCCGGTGAACTTTTGTATGGGAAAAGTCATCTCCGGTGAACTTTTGTATTGGGAAAGTCATCTCCGGTGAACTTTTGTATTGGGAAAGTCATCTCCGGTGAACTTTTGTATTGGGAAAGTCATCTCCGGTGAACTTTTGTATTGGGAAAGTCATGCCCGGTGAACTTTTATATTGGGAAAGTCATGCCCGGTGAACTTTTGTTTTGGGAAAGTCATGCCCGGTGAACTTTTGTATTGGGAAAGTCATCTCCGGTGAACTTTTGTATGGGAAAAGTCATCTCCGGTGAACTTTTGTATTGGGAAAGTCATCTCCGGTGAACTTTTGTATTGGGAAAGTCATGCCCGGTGAACTTTTATATTGGGAAAGTCATGCCCGGTGAACTTTTGTATTGGGAAAGTCATCTCCGGTGAACTTTTGTGTTGGGAAAGTCATGCCCGGTGAACTTTTGTATTGGGAAAGTCATCTCCGGTGAACTTTTGTATGGGAAAAGTCATCTCCGGTGAACTTTTGTATTGGGAAAGTCATCTCCGGTGAACTTTTGTATGGGAAAAGTCATGCCCGGTGAACTTTTGTATTGGGAAAGTCATCTCCGGTGAACTTTTGTATTGGGAAAGTCATCTCCGGTGAACTTTTGTATGGGAAAAGTCATCTCCGGTGAACTTTTGTATTGGGAAAGTCATCTCCGGTGAACTTTTGTATGGGAAAAGTCATCTCCGGTGAACTTTTGTATTGGGAAAGTCATCTCCGGTGAACTTTTGTATTGGGAAAGTCATGCCCGGTGAACTTTTGTATTGGGAAAGTCATGCCCGGTGAACTTTTGTATTGGGAAAGTCATCTCCGGTGAACTTTTGTATTGGGAAAGTCATCTCCGGTGAACTTTTGTATGGGAAAAGTCATCTCCGGTGAACTTTTGTATTGGGAAAGTCATCTCCGGTGAACTTTTGTATGGGAAAAGTCATCTCCGGTGAACTTTTGTATTGGGAAAGTCATCTCCGGTGAACTTTTGTATTGGGAAAGTCATCTCCGGTGAACTTTTGTATGGGAAAAGTCATCTCCGGTGAACTTTTGTATGGGAAAAGTCATCTCCGGTGAACTTTTGTATTGGGAAAGTCATCTCCGGTGAACTTTTGTATGGGAAAAGTCATCTCCGGTGAACTTTTGTATGGGAAAAGTCATCTCCGGTGAACTTTTGTATGGGAAAAGTCATCTCCGGTGAACTTTTGTATTGGGAAAGTCATCTCCGGTGAACTTTTGTATTGGAAAAGTCATCTCCGGTGAACTTTTGTATGGGAAAAGTCATCTCCGGTGAACTTTTGTATTGGGAAAGTCATCTCCGGTGAACTTTTGTATGGGAAAAGTCATCTCCGGTGAACTTTTGTATTGGGAAAGTCATCTCCGGTGAACTTTTGTATCGGGAAAGTCATCTCCGGTGAACTTTTGTATTGGGAAAGTCATCTCCGGTGAACTTTTGTATGGGAAAAGTCATCTCCGGTGAACTTTTGTATTGCGAAAGTCATCTCCGGTTAACTTTTGTATTGGGAAAGTCATCTCCGGTGAACTTTTGTATGGGAAAAGTCATCTCCGGTGAACTTTTGTATTGGGAAAGTCATCTCCGGTGAACTTTTGTATGGGAAAAGTCATCTCCGGTGAACTTTTGTATTGGGAAAGTCATCTCCGGTGAACTTTTGTATGGGAAAAGTCATCTCCGGTGAACTTTTGTATTGGGAAAGTCATCTCCGGTGAACTTTTGTATGGGAAAAGTCATCTCCGGTGAACTTTTGTATTGGGAAAGTCATCTCCGGTGAACTTTTGTATTGGAAAAGTCATCTCCGGTGAACTTTTGTATTGGGAAAGTCATCTCCGGTGAACTTTTGTATGGGAAAAGTCATCTCCGGTGAACTTTTGTATTGGGAAAGTCATCTCCGGTGAACTTTTGTATGGGAAAAGTCATCTCCGGTGAACTTTTGTATTGGGAAAGTCATCTCCGGTGAACTTTTGTATGGGAAAAGTCATCTCCGGTGAACTTTTGTATTGGGAAAGTCATCTCCGGTGAACTTTTGTATCGGGAAAGTCATCTCCGGTGAACTTTTGTATGGGAAAAGTCATCTCCGGTGAACTTTTGTATTGGGAAAGTCATCTCCGGTGAACTTTTGTATTGGGAAAGTCATCTCCGGTGAACTTTTGTATGGGAAAAGTCATCTCCGGTGAACTTTTGTATTGCGAAAGTCATCTCCGGTTAACTTTTGTATTGGGAAAGTCATCTCCGGTGAACTTTTGTATGGGAAAAGTCATCTCCGGTGAACTTTTGTATTGGGAAAGTCATGCCCGGTGAACTTTTGTGTTGGGAAAGTCATCTCCGGGGAACTTTTGTATTGGGAAAGTCATGCCCGGTGAACTTTTGTATTGGGAAAGTCATCTCCGGTGAACTTTTGTATTGGGAAAGTCATCTCCGGTGAACTTTTGTATGGGAAAAGTCATGCCCGGTGAACTTTTGTATTGGGAAAGTCATCTCCGGTGAACTTTTGTATTGGGAAAGTCATCTCCGGTGAACTTTTGTATGGGAAAAGTCATCTCCGGTGAACTTTTGTATTGGGAAAGTCATCTCCGGTGAACTTTTGTATGGGAAAAGTCATCTCCGGTGAACTTTTGTATTGGGAATGTCATCTCCGGTGAACTTTTGTATTGGGAAAGTCATGCCCGGTGAACTTTTGTATTGGGAAAGTCATGCCCGGTGAACTTTTGTATTGGGAAAGTCATCTCCGGTGAACTTTTGTATTGGGAAAGTCATCTCCGGTGAACTTTTGTATGGGAAAAGTCATCTCCGGTGAACTTTTGTATTGGGAAAGTCATCTCCGGTGAACTTTTGTATGGGAAAAGTCATCTCCGGTGAACTTTTGTATTGGGAAAGTCATCTCCGGTGAACTTTTGTATTGGGAAAGTCATCTCCGGTGAACTTTTGTATGGGAAAAGTCATCTCCGGTGAACTTTTGTATGGGAAAAGTCATCTCCGGTGAACTTTTGTATTGGGAAAGTCATCTCCGGTGAACTTTTGTATGGGTAAAGTCATCTCCGGTGAACTTTTGTATGGGAAAAGTCATCTCCGGTGAACTTTTGTATGGGAAAAGTCATCTCCGGTGAACTTTTGTATTGGGAAAGTCATCTCCGGTGAACTTTTGTATTGGGAAAGTCATCTCCGGTCAACTTTTGTATGGGAAAAGTCATCTCCGGTGAACTTTTGTATTGGGAAAGTCATCTCCGGTGAACTTTTGTATGGGAAAAGTCATCTCCGGTGAACTTTTGTATTGGGAAAGTCATCTCCGGTGAACTTTTGTATGGGACAAGTCATCTCCGGTGAACTTTTGTATTGGGAAAGTCATCTCCGGTGAACTTTTGTATTGGGAAAGTCATCTCCGGTGAACTTTTGTATTGGGAAAGTCATCTCCGGTGAACTTTTGTATGGGAAAAGTCATCTCCGGTGAACTTTTGTATTGGGAAAGTCATCTCCGGTGAACTTTTGTATGGGAAAAGTCATCTCCGGTGAACTTTTGTATTGGGAAAGTCATCTCCGGTGAACTTTTGTATTGGGAAAGTCATCTCCGGTGAACTTTTGTATTGGGAAAGTCATCTCCGGTGAACTTTTGTATGGGAAAAGTCATCTCCGGTGAACTTTTGTATTGGGAAAGTCATCTCCGGTGAACTTTTGTATTGGGAAAGTCATCTCCGGTGAACTTTTGTATGGGAAAAGTCATCTCCGGTGAACTTTTGTATTGGGAAAGTCATCTCCGGTGAACTTTTGTATGGGAAAAGTCATCTCCGGTGAACTTTTGTATGGGAAAAGTCATCTCCGGTGAACTTTTGTATTGGGAAAGTCATCTCCGGTGAACTTTTGTATGGGAAAAGTCATCTCCGGTGAACTTTTGTATTGGGAAAGTCATCTCCGGTGAACTTTTGTATTGGGAAAGTCATCTCCGGTGAACTTTTGTATTGGGAAAGTCATCTCCGGTGAACTTTTGTATTGGGAAAGTCATGCCCGGTGAACTTTTATATTGGGAAAGTCATGCCCGGTGAACTTTTGTTTTGGGAAAGTCATGCCCGGTGAACTTTTGTATTGGGAAAGTCATCTCCGGTGAACTTTTGTATGGGAAAAGTCATCTCCGGTGAACTTTTGTATTGGGAAAGTCATCTCCGGTGAACTTTTGTATTGGGAAAGTCATGCCCGGTGAACTTTTATATTGGGAAAGTCATGCCCGGTGAACTTTTGTATTGGGAAAGTCATCTCCGGTGAACTTTTGTGTTGGGAAAGTCATGCCCGGTGAACTTTTGTATTGGGAAAGTCATCTCCGGTGAACTTTTGTATGGGAAAAGTCATCTCCGGTGAACTTTTGTATTGGGAAAGTCATCTCCGGTGAACTTTTGTATGGGAAAAGTCATGCCCGGTGAACTTTTGTATTGGGAAAGTCATCTCCGGTGAACTTTTGTATTGGGAAAGTCATCTCCGGTGAACTTTTGTATGGGAAAAGTCATCTCCGGTGAACTTTTGTATTGGGAAAGTCATCTCCGGTGAACTTTTGTATGGGAAAAGTCATCTCCGGTGAACTTTTGTATTGGGAAAGTCATCTCCGGTGAACTTTTGTATTGGGAAAGTCATGCCCGGTGAACTTTTGTATTGGGAAAGTCATGCCCGGTGAACTTTTGTATTGGGAAAGTCATCTCCGGTGAACTTTTGTATTGGGAAAGTCATCTCCGGTGAACTTTTGTATGGGAAAAGTCATCTCCGGTGAACTTTTGTATTGGGAAAGTCATCTCCGGTGAACTTTTGTATGGGAAAAGTCATCTCCGGTGAACTTTTGTATTGGGAAAGTCATCTCCGGTGAACTTTTGTATTGGGAAAGTCATCTCCGGTGAACTTTTGTATTGGAAAAGTCATCTCCGGTGAACTTTTGTATGGGAAAAGTCATCTCCGGTGAACTTTTGTATTGGGAAAGTCATCTCCGGTGAACTTTTGTATGGGAAAAGTCATCTCCGGTGAACTTTTGTATGGGAAAAGTCATCTCCGGTGAACTTTTGTATGGGAAAAGTCATCTCCGGTGAACTTTTGTATTGGGAAAGTCATCTCCGGTGAACTTTTGTATTGGGAAAGTCATCTCCGGTGAACTTTTGTATGGGAAAAGTCATCTCCGGTGAACTTTTGTATTGGGAAAGTCATCTCCGGTGAACTTTTGTATGGGAAAAGTCATCTCCGGTGAACTTTTGTATTGGGAAAGTCATCTCCGGTGAACTTTTGTATGGGAAAAGTCATCTCCGGTGAACTTTTGTATTGGGAAAGTCATCTCCGGTGAACTTTTGTATTGGGAAAGTCATCTCCGGTGAACTTTTGTATGGGAAAAGTCATCTCCGGTGAACTTTTGTATTGGGAAAGTCATCTCCGGTGAACTTTTGTATGGGAAAAGTCATCTCCGGTGAACTTTTGTATTGGGAAAGTCATGCCCGGTGAACTTTTGTATTGGGAAAGTCATGCCCGGTGAACTTTTGTTTTGGGAAAGTCATGCCCGGTGAACTTTTGTATTGGGAAAGTCGTGCCCGGTGAACTTTTGTATTGGGAAAGTCATGCCCGGTGAACTTTTGTATTGGGAAAGTCATCTCCGGAGAACTTTTGTATTGGGAAAGTCATCTCCGGTGAACTTTTGTATGGGAAAAGTCATCTCCGGTGAACTTTTGTATTGGGAAAGTCATCTCCGGTGAACTTTTGTATTGGGAAAGTCATCTCCGGTGAACTTTTGTATTGGGAAAGTCATCTCCGGTGAACTTTTGTATGGGAAAAGTCATCTCCGGTGAACTTTTGTATTGGGAAAGTCATCTTCGGTGAACTTTTGTATTGGGAAAGTCATCTCCGGTGAACTTTTGTATGGGAAAAGTCATCTCCGGTGAACTTTTGTATTGGGAAAGTCATCTCCGGTGAACTTTTGTATGGGAAAAGTCATCTCCGGTGAACTTTTGTATGGGAAAAGTCATCTCCGGTGAACTTTTGTATTGGGAAAGTCATCTCCGGTGAACTTTTGTATGGGAAAAGTCATCTCCGGTGAACTTTTGTATTGGGAAAGTCATCTCCGGTGAACTTTTGTATGGGAAAAGTCATCTCCGGTGAACTTTTGTATTGGGAAAGTCATGCCCGGTGAACTTTTATATTGGGAAAGTCATGCCCGGTGAACTTTTGTTTTGGGAAAGTCATGCCCGGTGAACTTTTGTATTGGGAAAGTCGTGCCCGGTGAACTTTTGTATTGGGAAAGTCATGCCCGGTGAACTTTTGTATTGGGAAAGTCATCTCCGGTGAACTTTTGTATTGGGAAAGTCATCTCCGGTGAACTTTTGTATGGGAAAAGTCATCTCCGGTGAACTTTTGTATGGGAAAAGTCATCTCCGGTGAACTTTTGTATTGGGAAAGTCATCTCCGGTGAACTTTTGTATTGGGAAAGTCATCTCCGGTGAACTTTTGTATGGGAAAAGTCATCTCCGGTGAACTTTTGTATTGGGAAAGTCATCTCCGGTGAACTTTTGTATTGGGAAAATCATCTCCGGTGAACTTTTGTATGGGAAAAGTCATCTCCGGTGAACTTTTGTATTGGGAAAGTCATCTCCGGTGAACTTTTGTATGGGAAAAATCATCTCCGGTGAACTTTTGTATTGGGAAAGTCATCTCCGGTGAACTTTTGTATTGGGAAAGTCATCTCCGGTGAACTTTTGTATGGGAAAAGTCATCTCCGGTGAACTTTTGTATTGGAAAAGTCATGCCCGGTGAACTTTTGTATTGGGAAAGTCATCTCCGGTGAACTTTTATATTGGAAAAGTCATGCCCGGTGAACTTTTGTATTGGGAAAGTCATGCCCGGTGAACTATTGTATTGGGAAAGTCATGCCCGGTGAACTTTTGTATTGGGAAAGTCATGCCCGGTGAACTTTTGTATTGGGAAAATCATCTCCGGTGAACTTTTGTATTGAGAAAGTCATCTCCGGTGAACTTTTGTATGGGAAAAGTCATCTCCGGTGAACTTTTGTATTGGGAAAGTCATCTCCGGTGAACTTTTGTATGGGAAAAGTCATCTCCGGTGAACTTTTGTATTGAAAAAGTCATCTCCGGTGAACTTTTGTATTGGGAAAGTCATCTCCGGTGAACTTTTGTATGGGAAAAGTCATCTCCGGTGAACTTTTGTATTGGGAAAGTCATCTCCGGTGAACTTTTGTATTGGGAAAGTCATCTCCGGTGAACTTTTGTATGGGAAAAGTCATCTTCGGTGAACTTTTGTATTGGGAAAGTCATCTCCGGTGAACTTTTGTATGGGAAAAGTCATCTCCGGTGAACTTTTGTATTGGGAAAGTCATCTCCGGTGAACTTTTGTATTGGGAAAGTCATCTCCGGTGAACTTTTGTATGGGAAAAGTCATCTCCGGTGAACTTTTGTATTGGGAAAGTCATCTCCGGTGAACTTTTGTATGGGAAAAGTCATCTCCGGTAAACTTTTGTATTGGGAAAGTCATGCCCGGTGAACTTTTGTATTGGGAAAGTCATGCCCGGTGAACTTTTGTATTGGGAAAGTCATCTCCGGTGAACTTTTGTATTGGGAAAGTCATGCCCGGTGAACTTTTATATTGGGAAAGTCATGCCCGGTGAACTTTTGTTTTGGGAAAGTCATGCCCGGTGAACTTTTGTATTGGGAAAGTCATCTCCGGTGAACTTTTGTATTGGGAAAGTCATGCCCGGTGAACTTTTGTATTGGGAAAGTCATCTCCGGTGAACTTTTGTATTGGGAAAGTCATCTCCGGTGAACTTTTGTATGGGAAAAGTCATCTCCGGTGAACTTTTGTATTGGGAAAGTCATGCCCGGTGAACTTTTATATTGTGAAAGTCATCTCCGGTGAACTCTTGTATTGGGCAAGTCGTGCCCGGTGAACTTTTGTATTGGGAAAGTCATGCCCGGCGAACTTTTGTATTGGGAAAGTCATGCCCGGTGAACTTTTGTATTGGGAAAGTCATGCCCGGTGAACTTTTGTATTGGGAAAGTCATGCCCGGTGAACTTTTGTATTGGAAAAGTCATCTCCGGTGAACTTTTATATTGGAAAAGTCATGCCCGGCGAACTTTTGTATTGGGAAAGTCATGCCCGGTGAACTTTTGTATTGGGAAAGTCATCTCCGGTGAACTTTTGTATTGGGAAAGTCATCTCCGGTGAACTTTTGTATGGGAAAAGTCATCTCCGGTGAACTTTTGTATGGGAAAAGTCATCTCCGGTGAACTTTTGTATTGGGAAAGTCATGCCCGGTGAACTTTTATATTGTGAAAGTCATCTCCGGTGAACTTTTGTATTGGGCAAGTCGTGCCCGGTGAACTTTTGTATTGGGAAAGTCATGCCCGGCGAACTTTTGTATTGGGAAAGTCATGCCCGGTGAACTTTTGTATTGGGAAAGTCATGCCCGGTGAACTTTTGTATTGGGAAAGTCATGCCCGGTAAACTTTTGTATTGGGAAAGTCATCTCCGGTGAACTTTTGTATTGGGAAAGTCATCTCCGGTGAACTTTTGTATTGGGAAAGTCATGCCCGGTGAACTTTTGTATTGGGAAAGTCATCTCCGGTGAACTTTTGTATGGGAAAAGTCATCTCCGGTGAACTTTTGTATGGGAAAAGTCATCTCCGGTGAACTTTTGTATTGGGAAAGTCATCTCCGGTGAACTTTTGTATGGGAAAAGTCATCTCCGGTGAACTTTTGTATTGGGAAAGTCATGCCCGGTGAACTATTGTATTGGGAAAGTCATGCCCGGTGAACTTTTGTATTGGGAAAGTCATGCCCGGTGAACTTTTGTATTGGGAAAGTCATCTCCGGTGAACTTTTGTATTGGGAAAGTCATCTCCGGTGAACTTTTGTATGGGAAAAGTCATCTCCGGTGAACTTTTGTATTGGGAAAGTCATCTCCGGTGAACTTTTGTATGGGAAAAGTCATCTCCGGTGAACTTTTGTATTGGGAAAGTCATCTCCGGTGAACTTTTGTATTAGGAAAGTCATCTCCGGTGAACTTTTGTATGGGAAAAGTCATCTCCGGTGAACTTTTGTATTGGGAAAGTCATCTCCGGTGAACTTTTGTATGGGAAAAGTCATGCCCGGTGAACTTTTGTATTGGGAAAGTCATCTCCGGTGAACTTTTGTATTGGGAAAGTCATCTCCGGTGAACTTTTGTATGGGAAAAGTCATCTCCGGTGAACTTTTGTATTGGGAAAGTCATGCCCGGTGAACTTTTATATTGTGAAAGTCATCTCCGGTGAACTCTTGTATTGGGCAAGTCGTGCCCGGTGAACTTTTGTATTGGGAAAGTCATGCCCGGTGAACTTTTGTATTGGGAAAGTCATCTCCGGTGAACTTTTGTATTGGGAAAGTCATCTCCGGTGAACTTTTGTTTTGGGAAAGTCATGCCCGGTGAACTTTTGTATTGGGAAAGTCATCTCCGGTGAACTTTTGTATTGGGAAAGTCATGCCCGGTGAACTTTTGTATTGGGAAAGTCATCTCCGGTGAACTTTTGTATTGGGAAAGTCATCTCCGGTGAACTTTTGTATGGGAAAAGTCATCTCCGGTGAACTTTTGTATTGGGAAAGTCATGCCCGGTGAACTTTTATACTGTGAAAGTCATCTCCGGTGAACTCTTGTATTGGGCAAGTCGTGCCCGGTGAACTTTTGTATTGGGAAAGTCATGCCCGGCGAACTTTTGTATTGGGAAAGTCATGCCCGGTGAACTTTTGTATTGGGAAAGTCATGCCCGGTGAACTTTTGTATTGGGAAAGTCATGCCCGGTGAACTTTTGTATTGGGAAAGTCATCTCCGGTGAACTTTTATATTGGAAAAGTCATGCCCGGCGAACTTTTGTATTGGAAAGTCATGCCCGGTGAACTTTTGTATTGGGAAAGTCATCTCCGGTGAACTTTTGTATTGGGAAAGTCATCTCCGGTGAACTTTTGTATGGGAAAAGTCATCTCCGGTGAACTTTTGTATGTGAAAAGTCATCTCCGGTGAACTTTTGTATTGGAAAGTCATGCCCGGTGAACTTTTATATTGTGAAAGTCATCTCCGGTGAACTTTTGTATTGGGCAAGTCGTGCCCGGTGAACTTTTGTATTGGGAAAGTCATGCCCGGCGAACTTTTGTATTGGGAAAGTCATGCCGGTGAACTTTTGTATTGGGAAAGTCATGCCCGGTGAACTTTTGTATTGGGAAAGTCATGCCCGGTAAACTTTTGTATTGGGAAAGTCATCTCCGGTGAACTTTTGTATTGGGAAAGTCATCTCCGGTGAACTTTTGTATTGGGAAAGTCATGCCCGGTGAACTTTTGTATTGGGAAAGTCATCTCCGGTGAACTTTTGTATGGGAAAAGTCATCTCCGGTGAACTTTTGTATGGGAAAAGTCATCTCCGGTGAACTTTTGTATTGGGAAAGTCATCTCCGGTGAACTTTTGTATGGGAAAAGTCATCTCCGGTGAACTTTTGTATTGGGAAAGTCATGCCCGGTGAACTATTGTATTGGGAAAGTCATGCCCGGTGAACTTTTGTATTGGGAAAGTCATGCCCGGTGAACTTTTGTATTGGGAAAGTCATCTCCGGTGAACTTTTGTATTGGGAAAGTCATCTCCGGTGAACTTTTGTATGGGAAAAGTCATCTCCGGTGAACTTTTGTATTGGGAAAGTCATCTCCGGTGAACTTTTGTATGGGAAAAGTCATCTCCGGTGAACTTTTGTATTGGGAAAGTCATCTCCGGTGAACTTTTGTATTGGGAAAGTCATCTCCGGTGAACTTTTGTATGGGAAAAGTCATCTCCGGTGAACTTTTGTATTGGGAAAGTCATCTCCGGTGAACTTTTGTATGGGAAAAGTCATCTCCGGTGAACTTTTGTATTGGGAAAGTCATCTCCGGTGAACTTTTGTATGGGAAAAGTCATCTCCGGTGAACTTTTGTATTGGGAAAGTCATCTCCGGTGAACTTTTGTATTGGGAAAGTCATCTCCGGTGAAATTTTGTATGGGAAAAGTCATGCCCGGTGAACTTTTGTATTGGGAAAGTCATGCCCGGTGAACTTTTGTATGGGAAAAGTCATCTCCGGTGAACTTTTGTATGGGAAAAGTCATCTCCGGTGAACTTTTGTATTGAAAAAGTCATCTCCGGTGAACTTTTGTATTGGGAAAGTCATCTCCGGTGAACTTTTGTATGGGAAAAGTCATCTCCGGTGTACTTTTGTATTGGGAAAGTCATCTCCGGTGAACTTTTGTATTGGGAAAGTCATCTCCGGTGAACTTTTGTATGGGAAAAGTCATCTCCGGTGAACTTTTGTATTGGGAAAGTCATCTCCGGTGAACTTTTGTATGGGAAAAGTCATCTCCGGTGAACTTTTGTATTGGGAAAGTCATCTCCGGTGAACTTTTGTATGGGAAAAGTCATCTCCGGTGAACTTTTGTATGGGAAAAGTCATCTCCGGTGAACTTTTGTATTGGGAAAGTCATCTCCGGTGAACTTTTGTATGGGAAAATTCATCTCCGGTGAACTTTTGTATTGGGAAAGTCATGCCCGGTGAACTTTTGTATTGGGAAAGTCATGCCCGGTGAACCTTTGTATTGGGAAAGTCATGCCCGGTGAACTTTTGTATTGGGAAAGTCGTGCCCGGTGAACTTTTGTATTGAGAAAGTCATGCCCGGTGAACTTTTGTAATGGGAAAGTCGTGCCCGGTGAACTTTTGTATTGGGAAAGTCATGCCCGGTGAACTTTTGTATTGGGAAAGTCATCTCCGGTGAACTTTTGTATTGGGAAAGTCATCTCCGGTGAACTTTTGTATGGGAAAAGTCATCTCCGGTGAACTTTTGTATTGGGAAAGTCATCTCCGGTGAACTTTTGTATTGGGAAAGTCATCTCCGGTGAACTTTTGTATGGGAAAAGTCATCTCCGGTGAACTTTTGTATTGGGAAAAGTCATCTCCGGTGAACTTTTGTATTGGGAAAGTCATCTCCGGTGAACTTTTGTATGGGAAAAGTCATCTCCGGTGAACTTTTGTATGGGAAAAGTCATCTCCGGTGAACTTTTGTATTGGGAAAGTCATCTCCGGTGAACTTTTGTATGGGAAAAGTCATCTCCGGTGAACTTTTGTATTGGGAAAGTCATCTCCGGTGAACTTTTGTATGGGAAAAGTCATCTCCGGTGAACTTTTGTATTGGGAAAGTCATGCCCGGTGAACTTTTGTATTGGGAAAGTCATCTCCGGTGAACTTTTGTATTGGGAAAGTCATCTCCGGTGAACTTTTGTATTGGGAAAGTCATCTCCGGTGAACTTTTGTATTGGGGAAAGTCATCTCCGGTAAACTTTTGTATGGGAAAAGTCATCTCCGGTGAACTTTTGTATTGCGAAAGTCATCTCCGGTGAACTTTTGTATGGGAAAAGTCATCTCCGGTGAACTTTTGTATTGGGAAAGTCATCTCCGGTGAACTTTTGTATTGGAAAAGTCATCTCCGGTGAACTTTTGTATTGGGAAAGTCATCTCCGGTGAACTTTTGTATTGGGAAAGTCATCTCCGGTGAACTTTTGTATGGGAAAAGTCATCTCCGGTGAACTTTTGTATTGGGAAAGTCATCTCCGGTGAACTTTTGTATGGGAAAAGTCATCTCCGGTGAACTTTTGTATTGGGAAAGTCATCTCCGGTGAACTTTTGTATTGGGAAAGTCATCTCCGGTGAACTTTAGTATGGGAAAAGTCATCTCCGGTGAACTTTTGTATTGGGAAAGTCATCTCCGGTGAACTTTTGTATTGGGAAAGTCATCTCCGGTGAACTTTTGTATGGGAAAAGTCATCTCCGGTGAACTTTTGTATGGGAAAAGTCATCTCCGGTGAACTTTTGTATTGGGAAAGTCATCTCCGGTGAACTTTTGTATGGGAAAAGTCATCTCCGGTGAACTTTTGTATGGGAAAAGTCATCTCCGGTGAACTTTTGTATGGGAAAAGTCATCTCCGGTGAACTTTTGTATTGGGAAAGTCATGCCCGGTGAACTTTTATACTGTGAAAGTCATCTCCGGTGAACTTTTGTATTGGGAAAGTCATGCCCGGCGAACTTTTGTATTGGGAAAGTCATGCCCGGTGAACTTTTGTAATGGGAAAGTCATGCCCGGTGAACTTTTGTATTGGGAAAGTCATCTCCGGTGAACTTTTGTATTGGGAAAGTCATCTCCGGTAAACTTTTGTATGGGAAAAGTCATCTCCGGTGAACTTTTGTATTGCGAAAGTCATCTCCGGTGAACTTTTGTATGGGAAAAGTCATCTCCGGTGAACTTTTGTATTGGGAAAGTCATCTCCGGTGAACTTTTGTATTGGAAAAGTCATCTCCGGTGAACTTTTGTATTGGGAAAGTCATCTCCGGTGAACTTTTGTATTGGGAAAGTCATCTCCGGTGAACTTTTGTATGGGAAAAGTCATCTCCGGTGAACTTTTGTATTGGGAAAGTCATCTCCGGTGAACTTTTGTATGGGAAAAGTCATCTCCGGTGAACTTTTGTATTGGGAAAGTCATCTCCGGTGAACTTTTGTATTGGGAAAGTCATCTCCGGTGAACTTTAGTATGGGAAAAGTCATCTCCGGTGAACTTTTGTATTGGGAAAGTCATCTCCGGTGAACTTTTGTATTGGGAAAGTCATCTCCGGTGAACTTTTGTATGGGAAAAGTCATCTCCGGTGAACTTTTGTATTGGGAAAGTCATCTCCGGTGAACTTTTGTATGGGAAAAGTCATCTCCGGTGAACTTTTGTATTGGGAAAGTCATCTCCGGTGAACTTTTGTATGGGAAAAGTCATCTCCGGTGAACTTTTGTATTGGGAAAGTCATGCCCGGTGAACTTTTGTATTGGGAAAGTCATGCCCGGTGAACTTTTGTATTGGGAAAGTCATCTCCGCTGAACTTATGAATAGAAAAGTCATCTCCGCTGAACTTATGAATAGAAAAAAGTCATCTCCGCTGAACTTATGAATAGAAAATCATCTCCGGTGAACTTTTGTATTGGGAAAGTCATGCCCGGTGAACTTTTGTATTGGGAAAGTCATCTCCGGTGAACTTTTGTATTGGGAAAGTCATGCCCGGTGAACTTTTATATTGGGAAAGTCATCTCCGGTGAACTTTTGTATGGGAAAAGTCATCTCCGGTGAACTTTTGTATTGGGAAAGTCATCTCCGGTGAACTTTTGTATTGGGAAAGTCATCTCCGGTGAACTTTTGTATGGGAAAAGTCATCTCCGGTGAACTTTTGTATTGGGAAAGTCATCTCCGGTGAACTTTTGTATTGGGAAAGTCATCTCCGGTGAACTTTTGTATGGGAAAAGTCATCTCCGGTGAACTTTTGTATGGGAAAAGTCATCTCCGGTGAACTTTTGTATTGGGAAAGTCATCTCCGGTGAACTTTTGTATGGGAAAAGTCATCTCCGGTGAACTTTTGTATTGGGAAAGTCATCTCCGGTGAACTTTTGTATTGGGGAAGTCATCTCCGGTGAACTTTTGTATTGGGAAAGTCATCTCCGGTGAACTTTTGTATTGGAAAAGTCATCTCCGGTGAACTTTTGTATTGGGAAAGTCATCTCCGGTGAACTTTTGTATGGGAAAAGTCATCTCCGGTGAACTTTTGTATTGGGAAAGTCATCTCCGGTGAACTTTTGTATTGGGAAAGTCGTGCCCGGTGAACTTTTGTATTGGGAAAGTCATGCCCGGTGAACTTTTATATTGGGAAAGTCATCTCCGGTGAACTTTTGTATTGGGATAGTCGTGCCCGGTGAACTTTTGTATTGGGAAAGTCATGCCCGGTGAACTTTTATATTGGGAAAGTCATCTCCGGTGAACTTTTGTATTGGGAAAGTCGTGCCCGGTGAACTTTTGTATTGGGAAAGTCATCTCCGGTGAACTTTTGTATGGGAAAGTCATCTCCGGTGAACTTTTGTATTGGGAAAGTCATGCCCGGTGAACTTTTGTATTGGGAAAGTCATCTCCGGTGAACTTTTGTATGGGAAAAGTCATCTCCGGTGAACGTTTGTATTGGGAAAGTCATCTCCGGTGAACTTTTGTATGGGAAAAGTCATCTCCGGTGAACTTTTGTATTGGGAAAGTCATCTCCGGTGAACTTTTGTATTGGGAAAGTCATCTCCGGTGAACTTTTGTATGGGAAAAGTCATCTCCGGTGAACTTTTGTATTGGGAAAGTCATCTCCGGTGAACTTTTGTATGGGAAAAGTCATCTCCGGTGAACTTTTGTATTGGGAAAGTCATGCCCGGTGAACTTTTGTATTGGGAAAGTCATGCCCGGTGAACTTTTGTATTGGGAAAGTCATGCCCGGTGAACTTTTGTATTGGGAAAGTCGTGCCCGGTGAACTTTTGTATTGGGAAAGTCATGCCCGGTGAACTTTTGTATTGGGAAAGTCATCTCCGGTGAACTTTTGTATTGGGAAAGTCATCTCCGGTGAACTTTTGTATTGGGAAAGTCATGCCCGGTGAACTTTTGTATGGGAAAAGTCATCTCCGGTGAACTTTTGTATGGGAAAAGTCATCTCCGGTGAACTTTTGTATTGGGAAAGTCATCTCCGGTGAACTTTTGTATTGGGAAAGTCATCTCCGGTGAACTTTTGTATTGGGAAAGTCATCTCCGGTGAACTTTTGTATGGGAAAAGTCATCTCCGGTGAACTTTTGTATTGGGAAAGTCATGCCCGGTGAACTTTTGTATTGGGAAAGTCATGCCCGGTGAACTTTTGTTTGGGAAAAGTCATCTCCGGTGAACTTTTGTATTGGGAAAGTCATCTCCGGTGAACTTTTGTATGGGAAAAGTCATCTCCGGTGAACTTTTGTATTGGGAAAGTCATGCCCGGTGAACTTTTGTATTGGGAAAGTCATCTCCGGTGAACTTTTGTATTGGGAAAGTCATCTCCGGTGAACTTTTGTATTGGGAAAGTCATGCCCGGTGAACTTTTATATTGGGAAAGTCATGCCCGGTGAACTTTTGTTTTGGGAAAGTCATGCCCGGTGAACTTTTGTATTGGGAAAGTCATCTCCGGTGAACTTTTGTATTGGGAAAGTCATGCCCGGTGAACTTTTGTATTGGGAAAGTCATGCCCGGTGAACTTTTGTATTGGGAAAGTCATCTCCGGTGAACTTTTGTATTGGGAAAGTCATGCCCGGTGAACTTTTGTATTGGGAAAGTCATCTCCGGTGAACTTTTGTATGGGAAAAGTCATCTCCGGTGAACTTTTGTATTGGGAAAGTCATCTCCGGTGAACTTTTGTATGGGAAAAGTCATCTCCGGTGAACTTTTGTATGGGAAAAGTCATCTCCGGTGAACTTTTGTATTGGGAAAGTCATCTCCGGTGAACTTTTGTATTGGGAAAGTCATCTCCGGTGAACTTTTGTATTGGGAAAGTCATCTCCGGTGAACTTTTGTATTGGGAAAGTCATGCCCGGTGAACTTTTGTTTTGGGAAAGTCATGCCCGGTGAACTTTTGTATTGGGAAAGTCATCTCCGTTGAACTTTTGTATGGGAAAGTCATCTCCGGTGAACTTTTGTATTGGGAAAGTCATCTCCGGTGAACTTTTGTATTGGGAAAGTCATCTCCGGTGAACTTTTGTATGGGAAAAGTCATCTCCGGTGAACTTTTGTATTGGGAAAGTCATCTCCGGTGAACTTTTGTATTGGGAAAGTCATCTCCGGTGAACTTTTGTATGGGAAAAGTCATCTCCGGTGAACTTTTGTATTGGGAAAGTCATCTCCGGTGAACTTTTGTATGGGAAAAGTCATCTCCGGTGAACTTTTGTATTGGGAAAGTCATCTCCGGTGAACTTTTGTATGGGAAAAGTCATCTCCGGTGAACTTTTGTATTGGGAAAGTCATCTCCGGTGAACTTTTGTATTGGGAAAGTCATCTCCGGTGAACTTTTGTATGGGAAAAGTCATCTCCGGTGAACTTTTGTATTGGGAAAGTCATGCCCGGTGAACTTTTGTATTGGGAAAGTCATCTCCGGTGAACTTTTGTATTGGGAAAGTCATGCCCGGTGAACTTTTGTATTGGGAAAGTCATCTCCGGTGAACTTTTGTATGGAAAAAGTCATCTCCGGTGAACTTTTGTATTGGGAAAGTCATCTCCGGTGAACTTTTGTATGGGAAAAGTCATCTCCGGTGAACTTTTGTATTGGGAAAGTCATCTCCGGTGAACTTTTGTATTGGGAAAGTCATCTCCGGTGAACTTTTGTATGGGAAAAGTCATCTCCGGTGAACTTTTGTATTGGGAAAGTCATCTCCGGTGAACTTTTGTATGGGAAAAGTCATCTCCGCTGAACTTTTGTATTGGGAAAGTCATCTCCGGTGAACTTTTGTATGGGAAAAGTCATCTCCGGTGAACTTTTGTATTGGGAAAGTCATGCCCGGTGAACTTTTGTATTGGGAAAGTCATGCCCGGTGAACTTTTGTATTGGGAAAGTCATCTCCGGTGAACTTTTGTATTGGGAAAGTCATGCCCGGTGAACTTTTATATTGGGAAAGTCATCTCCGGTGAACTTTTGTATTGGGAAAGTCATCTCCGGTGAACTTTTGTATGGGAAAAGTCATCTCCGGTGAACTTTTGTATTGGGAAAGTCATCTCCGGTGAACTTTTGTATTGGGAAAGTCATGCCCGGTGAACTTTTATATTGGGAAAGTCATGCCCGGTGAACTTTTGTTTTGGGAAAGTCATGCCCGGTGAACTTTTGTATTGGGAAAGTCATCTCCGGTGAACTTTTGTATTGGGAAAGTCATGCCCGGTGAACTTTTGTATTGGGAAAGTCATGCCCGGTGAACTTTTGTATTGGGAAAGTCATCTCCGGTGAACTTTTGTATTGGGAAAGTCATGCCCGGTGAACTTTTGTATTGGGAAAGTCATCTCCGGTGAACTTTTGTATGGGAAAAGTCATCTCCGGTGAACTTTTGTATTGGGAAAGTCATCTCCGGTGAACTTTTGTATGGGAAAAGTCATCTCCGGTGAACTTTTGTATGGGAAAAGTCATCTCCGGTGAACTTTTGTATTGGGAAAGTCATCTCCGGTGAACTTTTGTATTGGGAAAGTCATCTCCGGTGAACTTTTGTATTGGGAAAGTCATCTCCGGTGAACTTTTGTATTTTGAAAGTCATGCCCGGTGAACTTTTGTTTTGGGAAAGTCATGCCCGGTGAACTTTTGTATTGGGAAAGTCATCTCCGTTGAACTTTTGTATGGGAAAGTCATCTCCGGTGAACTTTTGTATTGGGAAAGTCATCTCCGGTGAACTTTTGTATTGGGAAAGTCATCTCCGGTGAACTTTTGTATGGGAAAAGTCATCTCCGGTGAACTTTTGTATTGGGAAAGTCATCTCCGGTGAACTTTTGTATTGGGAAAGTCATCTCCGGTGAACTTTTGTATGGGAAAAGTCATCTCCGGTGAACTTTTGTATTGGGAAAGTCATCTCCGGTGAACTTTTGTATGGGAAAAGTCATCTCCGGTGAACTTTTGTATTGGGAAAGTCATCTCCGGTGAACTTTTGTATGGGAAAAGTCATCTCCGGTGAACTTTTGTATTGGGAAAGTCATCTCCGGTGAACTTTTGTATTGGGAAAGTCATCTCCGGTGAACTTTTGTATGGGAAAAGTCATCTCCGGTGAACTTTTGTATTGGGAAAGTCATGCCCGGTGAACTTTTGTATTGGGAAAGTCATCTCCGGTGAACTTTTGTATTGGGAAAGTCATGCCCGGTGAACTTTTGTATTGGGAAAGTCATCTCCGGTGAACTTTTGTATGGAAAAAGTCATCTCCGGTGAACTTTTGTATTGGGAAAGTCATCTCCGGTGAACTTTTGTATGGGAAAAGTCATCTCCGGTGAACTTTTGTATTGGGAAAGTCATCTCCGGTGAACTTTTGTATTGGGAAAGTCATCTCCGGTGAACTTTTGTATGGGAAAAGTCATCTCCGGTGAACTTTTGTATTGGGAAAGTCATCTCCGGTGAACTTTTGTATGGGAAAAGTCATCTCCGGTGAACTTTTGTATTGGGAAAGTCATCTCCGGTGAACTTTTGTATGGGAAAAGTCATCTCCGGTGAACTTTTGTATTGGGAAAGTCATGCCCGGTGAACTTTTGTATTGGGAAAGTCATGCCCGGTGAACTTTTGTATTGGGAAAGTCATCTCCGGTGAACTTTTGTATTGGGAAAGTCATGCCCGGTGAACTTTTATATTGGGAAAGTCATCTCCGGTGAACTTTTGTATTGGGAAAGTCATCTCCGGTGAACTTTTGTATGGGAAAAGTCATCTCCGGTGAACTTTTGTATTGGGAAAGTCATCACCGGTGAACTTTTGTATGGGAAAAGTCATCTCCGGTGAACTTTTGTATTGGGAAAGTCATCTCCGGTGAACTTTTGTATTGGGAAAGTCATCTCCGGTGAACTTTTGTATGGGAAAAGTCATCTCCGGTGAACTTTTGTATTGGGAAAGTCATCTCCGGTGAACTTTTGTATGGGAAAAGTCATCTCCGGTGAACTTTTGTATTGGGAAAGTCATGCCCGGTGAACTTTTGTATTGGGAAAGTCATGCCCGGTGAACTTTTATATTGGGAAAGTCATCTCCGGTGAACTTTTGTATTGGGAAAGTCATCTCCGGTGAACTTTTGTATGGGAAAAGTCATCTCCGGTGAACTTTTGTATGGGAAAAGTCATCTCCGGTGAACTTTTGTATTGGGAAAGTCATCTCCGGTGAACTTTTGTATGGGAAAAGTCATCTCCGGTGAACTTTTGTATTGGGAAAGTCATCTCCGGTGAACTTTTGTATTGGGAAAGTCGTGCCCGGTGAACTTTTGTATTGGGAAAATCATGCCCGGTGAACTTTTATATTGGGAAAGTCATCTCCGGTGAACTTTTGTATTGGGAAAGTCGTGCCCGGTGAACTTTTGTATTGGGAAAGTCATGCCCGGTGAACTTTTATATTGGGAAAGTCATCTCCGGTGAACTTTTGTATTGGGAAAGTCGTGCCCGGTGAACTTTTGTATTGGGAAAGTCATCTCCGGTGAACTTTTGTATGGGAAAGTCATCTCCGGTGAACTTTTGTATTGGGAAAGTCATGCCCGGTGAACTTTTGTATTGGGAAAGTCATCTCCGGTGAACTTTTGTATGGGAAAAGTCATCTCCCGTGAACTTTTGTATTGGGAAAGTCATCTCCGGTGAACTTTTGTATGGGAAAAGTCATCTCCGGTGAACTTTTGTATTGGGAAAGTCATCTCCGGTGAACTTTTGTATTGGGAAAGTCATCTCCGGTGAACTTTTGTATGGGAAAAGTCATCTCCGGTGAACTTTTGTATTGGGAAAGTCATCTCCGGTGAACTTTTGTATTGGGAAAGTCATCTCCGGTGAACTTTTGTATGGGAAAAGTCATCTCCGGTGAACTTTTGTATTGGGAAAGTCATCTCCGGTGAACTTTTGTATTGGGAAAGTCATGCCCGGTGAACTTTTATATTGGGAAAGTCATCTCCGGTGAACTTTTGTATTGGGAAAGTCATCTCCGGTGAACTTTTGTATGGGAAAGTCATCTCCGGTGAACTTTTGTATTGGGAAAGTCATCTCCGGTGAACTTTTGTATGGGAAAAGTCATCTCCGGTGAACTTTTGTATGGGAGAAGTCATCTCCCGTGAACTTTTGTATTGGGAAAGTCATCTCCGGTGAACTTTTGTATGGGAAAAGTCATCTCCGGTGAACTTTTGTATTGGGAAAGTCATCTCCGGTGAACTTTTGTATGGGAAAAGTCATCTCCGGTGAACTTTTGTATTGGGAAAGTCATCTCCGGTGAACTTTTGTATTGGGAAAGTCATCTCCGGTGAACTTTTGTATGGGAAAAGTCATCTCCGGTGAACTTTTGTATTGGGAAAGTCATCTCCGGTGAACTTTTGTATTGGGAAAAGTCATCTCCGGTGAACTTTTGTATTGGGAAAGTCATCTCCGGTGAACTTTTGTATTGGGAAAGTCATCTCCGGTGAACTTTTGTATGGGAAAAGTCATCTCCGGTGAGCTTTTGTATTGGGAAAGTCATGCCCGGTGAACTTTTGTATTGGGAAAGTCATGCCCGGTGAACTTTTGTATTGGGAAAGTCATGCCCGGTGAACTTTTGTATTGGGAAAGTCATGCCCGGTGAACTTTTGTATTGGGAAAGTCATGCCCGGTGGACTTTTGTATGGGAAAAGTCATCTCCGGTGAACTTTTGTATTGGGAAAGTCATGCCCGGTGAACTTTTGTATGGGAAAAGTCATCTCCGGTGAACTTTTGTATGGGAAAAGTCATCTCCGGTGAACTTTTGTATTGGGAAAGTCATCTCCGGTGAACTTTTGTATGGGAAAAGTCATCTCCGGTGAACTTTTGTATTGGGAAAGTCATCTCCGGTGAACTTTTGTATGGGAAAAGTCATCTCCGGTGAACTTTTGTATTGGGAAAGTCATCTCCGATGAACTTTTGTATGGGAAAAGTCATCTCCGGTGAACTTTTGTATTGGGAAAGTCATCTCCGGTGAACTTTTGTATTGGGAAAGTCATCTCCGGTGAACTTTTGTATGGGAAAAGTCATCCCCGGTGAACTTTTGTATTGGGAAAGTCATCTCCGGTGAACTTTTGTATGGGAAAAGTCATCTCCGGTGAACTTTTGTATTGGGAAAGTCATCTCCGGTGAACTTTTGTATGGGAAAAGTCATCTCCGGTGAACTTTTGTATTGGGAAAGTCATGCCCGGTGAACTTTTGTATTGGGAAAGTCATGCCCGGTGAACTTTTGTATTGGGAAAGTCATCTCCGGTGAACTTTTGTATCTGGAAAGTCATGCCCGGTGAACTTTTGTATTGGGAAAGTCATCTCCGGTGAACTTTTGTATTGGGAAAGTCATGCCCGGTGAACTTTTGTTTTGGGAAAGTCATGCCCGGTGAACTTTTGTATTGGGAAAGTCATCTTCGGTGAACTTTTGTATGGGAAAGTCATCTCCGGTGAACTTTTGTATGGGAAAAGTCATCTCCGGTGAACTTTTGTATGGGAAAAGTCATCTTCGGTGAACTTTTGTATTGGGAAAGTCATCTCCGGTGAACTTTTGTATTGGGAAAGTCGTGCCCGGTGAACTTTTGTATTGGGAAAGTCATGCCCGGTGAACTTTTACATTGGGAAAGTCATCTCCGGTGAACTTTTGTATTGGGAAAGTCATCTCCGGTGAACTTTTGTATGGGAAAAGTCATCTCCGGTGAACTTTTGTATTGGGAAAGTCATCTCCGGTGAACTTTTGTATTGGGAAAGTCATCTCCGGTGAACTTTTGTATGGGAAAAGTCATCTCCGGTGAATTTTGTATTGGGAAAGTCATCTCCGGTGAACTTTTGTATTGGGAAAGTCATCTCCGGTGAACTTTTGTATGGGAAAAGTCATCTCCGGTGAACTTTTGTATGGGAAAAGTCATCTCCGGTGAACTTTTGTATTGGGAAAGTCATCTCCGGTGAACTTTTGTATGGGAAAAGTCATCTCCGGTGAACTTTTTTATTGGGAAAGTCATCTCCGGTGAACTTTTGTATTGGGAAAGTCGTACCCGGTGAACTTTTGTATTGGGAAAGTCATGCCCGGTGAACTTTTATATTGGGAAAGTCATCTCCGGTGAACTTTTGTATTGGGAAAGTCGTGCCCGGTGAACTTTTGTATTGGGAAAGTCATGCCCGGTGAACTTTTATATTGGGAAAGTCATCTCCGGTGAACTTTTGTATTGGGAAAGTCGTGCCCGGTGAACTTTTGTATTGGGAAAGTCATCTCCGGTGAACTTTTGTATGGGAAAGTCATCTCCGGTGAACTTTTGTATTGGGAAAGTCATGCCCGGTGAACTTTTGTATTGGGAAATTCATGCCCGGTGAACTTTTATATTGGGAAAATCATCTCCGGTGAACTTTTGTATTGGGAAGTCATCTCCGGTGAACTTTTGTATGGGAAAAGTCATCTCCGGTGAACTTTTGTATTGGGAAAGTCATCTCCGGTGAACTTTTGTATTGGGAAAGTCATGCCCGGTGAACTTTTGTATTGGGAAAGTCATGCCCGGTGAACTTTTGTATTGGGAAAGTCATGCCCGGTGAACTTTTGTATTGGGAAAGTCGTGCCCGGTGAACTTTTTGTATTGGGAAAGTCATGCCCGGTGAACTTTTGTATTGGGAAAGTCATCTCCGGTGAACTTTTGTATTGGGAAAGTCATCTCCGGTGAACTTTTGTATGGGAAAAGTCATCTCCGGTGAACTTTTGTATTGGAAAGTCATCTCCGGTGAACTTTTGTATGGGAAAAGTCATCTCCGGTGAACTTTTGTATGGGAAAAGTCATCTCCGGTGAACTTTTGTATTGGGAAAGTCATCTCCGGTGAACTTTTGTATGGGAAAAGTCATCTCCGGTGAACTTTTGTATTGGAAAAGTCATCTCCGGTGAACTTTTGTATGGGAAAAGTCATCTCCGGTGAACTTTTGTATTGGGAAAGTCATCTCCGGTGAACTTTTGTATTGGGAAAGTCATCTCCGGTGAACTTTTGTATGGGAAAAGTCATCTCCGGTGAACTTTTGTATTGGGAAAGTCATCTCCGGTGAACTTTTGTATTGGGAAAGTCATGCCCGGTGAACTTTTGTATGGGAAAAGTCATCTCCGGTGAACTTTTGTATAGGGAAAGTCATGCCCGGTGAACTTTTGTATTGGGAAAGTCATCTCCGGGGGCCACCGTGGTGCAATGGTTAGCACGTCCGCCTTGCACTCAGAAGGTCTGCGGTTCGAATCCCAGGCCAAGCAACATCAAATTTTCAACGGTGGCAAAATTCCCCCTCAGTAATGCTTGGCGACATTTCCTGAGTATTTAAGCCATGAAAAACTTCTCTACAAGTGGTGTCGTAAGACACGCCGTTCGGACTCGGCAATAAAAAGTAGGTCCCATATCATTGAGCCAATATGAATCGGCGTGCACTCATTGATATGAGAGAAGTCTCCCTTGTCCCATCTGGGATGTTTGTGGAACAATTATATATATAAGTCATCTCCGGTGAACTTTTGTATGGGAAAAGTCATCTCCGGTGAACTTTTGTATTGGGAAAGTCATCTCCGGTGAACTTTTGTATGGGAAAAGTCATCTCCGGTGAACTTTTGTATTGGAAAGTCATCTCCGGTGAACTTTTGTATGGGAAAAGTCATCTCCGGTGAACTTTTGTATTGGGAAAGTCATCTCCGGTGAACTTTTGTATTGGGAAAGTCATCTCCGGTGAACTTTTGTATGGGAAAAGTCATCTCCGGTGAACTTTTGTATTGGGAAAGTCATCTCCGGTGAACTTTTGTATTGGGAAAGTCATCTCCGGTGAACTTTTGTATGGGAAAAAGTCATCTCCGGTGAACTTTTATATTGGGAAAGTCATCTCCGGTGAACTTTTGTATTGGGAAAGTCGTGCCCGGTGAACTTTTGTATTGGGAAAGTCATGCCCGGTGAACTTTTGTATCGGGAAAGTCATGCCCGGTGAACTTTTATATTGGGAAAGTCATCTCCGGTGAACTTTTGTATTGGGAAAGTAATCTCCGGTGAACTTTTGTATGGGAAAAGTCATCTCCGGTGAACTTTTGTATTGGGAAAGTCATCTCCGGTGAACTTTTGTATGGGAAAGTCATCTCCGGTGAACTTTTGTATGGGAAAAGTCATCTCCGGTGAACTTTTGTATGGGAAAAGTCATCTCCGGTGAACTTTTGTATTGGGAAAGTCATCTCCGGTGAACTTTTGTATTGGGAAAGTCGTGCCCGGTGGACTTTTGTATTGGGAAAGTCATGCCCGGTGAACTTTTGTATTGGGAAAGTCATGCCCGGTGAACTTTTATATTGGGAAAGTCATCTCCGGTGAAATTTGTATTGGGAAAGTCATCTCCGGTGAACTTTTATATTGGAAAAGTCATGCCCGGTGAACTTTTGTATTGGGAAAGTCATGCCCGGTGAACTTTTATATTGGGAAAGTCATGCCCGGTGAACTTTTGTTTTGGGAAAGTCATGCCCGGTGAACTTTTGTATTGGGAAAGTCATCTCCGGTGAACTTTTGTATTGGGAAAGTCATGCCCGGTGAACTTTTGTATTGGGAAAGTCATCTCCGGTGAACTTTTGTATTGGGAAAGTCATCTCCGGTGAACTTTTTATGGGAAAAGTCATCTCCGGTGAACTTTTGTATTGGGAAAGTCATCTCCGGTGAACTTTTGTATGGGAAAAGTCATCTCCGGTGAACTTTTGTATTGGGAAAGTCATCTCCGGTGAACTTTTGTATTGAGAAAGTCATCTCCGGTGAACTTTTGTATGAGAAAAGTAATCTCCGGTGAACTTTTGTATGGGAAAAGTCATCTCCGGTGAACTTTTGTATTGGGAAAGTCATCTTCGGCGAACTTTTGTATGGGAAAAGTCATCTCCGGTGAACTTTTGTATTGGGAAAGTCATGCCCGGTGAACTTTTGTATTGGGAAAGTCATCTCCGGTGAACTTTTGTATTGGGAAAGTCATCTCCGGTGAACTTTTGTATTGGGAAAGTCATGCCCGGTGAACTTTTATATTGGGAAAGTCATGCCCGGTGAACTTTTGTTTTGGGAAAGTCATGCCCGGTGAACTTTTGTATTGGGAAAGTCATCTCCGGTGAACTTTTGTATTGGGAAAGTCATGCCCGGTGAACTTTTGTATTGGGAAAGTCATCTCCGGTGAACTTTTGTATTGGGAAAGTCATCTCCGGTGAACTTTTGTATGGGAAAAGTCATCTCCGGTGAACTTTTGTATTGGGAAAGTCATCTCCGGTGAACTTTTGTATGGGAAAAGTCATCTCCGGTGAACTTTTGTATTGGGAAAGTCATGCCCGGTGAACTTTTGTATTGGGAAAGTCATCTCCGGTGAACTTTTGTATTGGGAAAGTCATCTCCGGTGAACTTTTGTATTGGGAAAGTCATCTCCAGTGAACTTTTGTATTGGAAAAGTCATCTCCGGTGAACTTTTGTATTGGGAAAGTCATCTCCGGTGAACTTTTGTATTGGGAAAGTCATCTCCGGTGAACTTTTGTATTGGGTAAGTCATCTCCGGTGAACTTTTGTATGGGAAAAGTCATCTCCGGTGAACTTTTGTATTGGGAAAGTCATCTCCGGTGAACTTTTGTATGGGAAAAGTCATCTCCGGTGAACTTTTGGATTGGGAAAGTCATCTCCGGTGAACTTTTGTATTGGGAAAGTCATCTCCGGTGAACTTTTGTATGGGAAAAGTCATCTCCGGTGAACTTTTGTATTGGGAAAGTCATCTCCGGTGAACTTTTGTATGGGAAAAGTCATCTCCGGTGAACTTTTGTATTGGGAAAGTCATCTCCGGTGAACTTTTGTATTGGGAAAGTCATCTCCGGTGAACTTTTGTATGGGAAAAGTCATCTCCGGTGAACTTTTGTATGGGAAAAGTCATCTCCGGTGAACTTTTGTATTGGGAAAGTCATCTCCGGTGAACTTTTGTATTGGGAAAGTCATCTCCGGTGAACTTTTGTATTGGGAAAGTCATCTCCGGTGAAATTTTTGTATGGGAAAAGTCATCTCCGGTGAACTTTTGTATTGGGAAAGTCATGCCCGGTGAACTTTTGTATTGGGAAAGTCATGCCCGGTGAACTTTTGTATTGGGAAAGTCATCTCCGGTGAACTTTTGTATTGGGAAAGTCATGCCCGGTGAACCTTTGTATGGGAAAAGTCATCTCCGGTGAACTTTTGTATTGGGAAAGTCATCTCCGGTGAACTTTTGTATTGGGAAAGTCATCTCCGGTGAACTTTTGTATTGGGAAAGTCATCTCCGGTGAACTTTTGTATGGGAAAAGTCATCTCAGGTGAGCTTTTGTATTGGGAAAGTCATCTCCGGTGAACTTTTGTATTGGGAAAGTCATCTCCGGTGAACTTTTGTATGGGAAAAGTCATCTCCGGTGAACTTTTGTATTGGGAAAGTCATCTCCGGTGAGCTTTTGTATGGGAAAAGTCATCTCCGGTGAACTTTTGTATTGGGAAAGTCATGCCCGGTGAACTTTTGTATTGGGAAAGTCATGCCCGGTGAACTTTTGTATTGGGAAAGTCATGCCCGGTGAACTTTTGTATTGGGAAAGTCGTGCCCGGTGAACTTTTGTATTGGGAAAGTCATGCCCGGTGAACTTTTGTATTGGGAAAGTCATGCCCGGTGAAATTTTGTATGGGAAAAGTCATCTCCGGTGAACTTTTGTATTGGGAAAGTCATCTCCGGTGAACTTTTGTATTGGGAAAGTCATCTCCGGTGAACTTTTGTATTGGGAAAGTCATCTCCGGTGAACTTTTGTATTGGGAAAGTCATCCCCGGTGAACTTTTGTATTGGGAAAGTCATCTCCGGTGAACTTTTGTATGGGAAAAGTCATCTCCGGTGAACTTTTGTATGGGGAAAGTCATCTCCGGTGAACTTTTGTATTGGGAAAGTCATGCCCGGTGAACTTTTGTGTTGGGAAAGTCATCTCCGGTGAACTTTTATATTGGGAAAGTTATCTCCGGTGAACTTTTGTATGGGAAAAGTCATCTCCGGTGAACTTTTGTATTGGGAAAGTCATCTCCGGTGAACTTTTGTATTGGGAAAGTCATCTCCGGTGAACTTTTGTATTGGGAAAGTCATCTCCGGTGAACTTTTGTATTGGGAAAGTCATCTCCGGTGAACTTTTGTATGGGAAAAGTCATCTCCGGTGAACTTTTGTATGGGAAAAGTCATCTCCGGTGAACTTTTGTATTGGGAAAGTCATCTCCGGTGAACTTTTGTATTGGGAAAGTCATCTCCGGTGAACTTTTGTATGGGAAAAGTCATCTCCGGTGAACTTTTATATTGGGAAAGTCATCTCCGGTGAACTTTTGTATTGGGAAAGTCGTGCCCGGTGAACTTTTGTATTGGGAAAGTCATGCCCGGTGAACTTTTATATTGGGAAAGTCATCTCCGGTGAACTTTTGTATTGGGAAAGTCATCTCCGGTGAACTTTTGTATGGGAAAAGTCATCTCCGGTGAACTTTTGTATTGGGAAAGTCATCTCCGGTGAACTTTTGTATTGGGAAAGTCATGCCCGGTGAACTTTTGTATTGGGAAAGTCATGCCCGGTGAACTTTTGTATTGGGAAAGTCATGCCCGGTGAACTTTTGTATGGGAAAAGTCATCTCCGGTGAACTTTTGTATTGGGAAAGTCATCTCCGGTGAACTTTTGTATTGGGAAAGTCATCTCCGGTGAACTTTTATATTGGGAAAGTCATCTCCGGTGAACTTTTGTATTGGGAAAGTCATCTCCGGTGAACTTTTGTATTGGGAAAGTCATCTCCGGTGAACTTTTGTATTGGGAAAGTCATCTCCGGTGAACTTTTGTATTGGGAAAGTCATCTCCGGTGAACTTTTGTATGGGAAAAGTCATCTCCGGTGAACTTTTGTATTGGGAAAGTCATCTCCGGTGAACTTTTGTATGGGAAAAGTCATCTCCGGTGAACTTTTGTATTGGGAAAGTCATCTCCGGTGAACTTTTGTATTGGGAAAGTCTTCTCCGGTGAACTTTTGTATGGGAAAAGTCATCTCCGGTGAACTTTTGTATTGGGAAAGTCATCTCCGGTGAACTTTTGTATGGGAAAAGTCATCTCCGGTGAACTTTTGTATTGGGAAAGTCATCTCCGGTGAACTTTTGTATTGGGAAAGTCAACTCCGGTGAACTTTTGTATGGGAAAAGTCATCTCCGGTGAACTTTTGTATTGGGAAAGTCATCTCCGGTGAACTTTTGTATGGGAAAAGTCATCTCCGGTGAACTTTTGTATTGGGAAAGTCATCTCCGGTGAACTTTTGTATTGGGAAAGTCATCTCCGGTGAACTTTTGTATGGGAAAAGTCATCTCCGGTGAACTTTTGTATTGGGAAAGTCATCTCCGGTGAACTTTTGTATTGGGAAAGTCATCTCCGGTGAACTTTTGTATGGGAAAAGTCATCTCCGGTGAACTTTTGTATTGGGAAAGTCATCTCCGGTGAACTTTTGTATGGGAAAAGTCATCTCCGGTGAACTTTTGTATTGGGAAAGTCATCTCCGGTGAACTTTTGTATTGGGAAAGTCATCTCCGGTGAACTTTTGTATGGGAAAAGTCATCTCCGGTGAACTTTTGTATTGGGAAAGTCATCTCCGGTGAACTTTTGTATGGGAAAAGTCATCTCCGGTGAACTTTTGTATTGGGAAAGTCATGCCCGGTGAACTTTTGTATTGGGAAAGTCATGCCCGGTGAACTTTTGTATTGGGAAAGTCATGCCCGGTGAACTTTTGTATTGGGAAAGTCGTGCCCGGTGAACTTTTGTATTGGGAAAGTCATGCCCGGTGAACTTTTGTATTGGGAAAGTCATGCCCGGTGAACTTTTGTATGGGAAAAGTCATCTCCGGTGAACTTTTGTATTGGGAAAGTCATCTCCGGTGAACTTTTGTATGGGAAAAGTCATCTCCGGTGAACTTTTGTATTGGGAAAGTCATCTCCGGTGAACTTTTGTATTGGGAAAGTCATCTCCGGTGAACTTTTGTATGGGAAATGTCATCTCCGGTGAACTTTTGTATTGGGAAAGTCATCTCCGGTGAACTTTTGTATTGGGAAAGTCATCTCCGGTGAACTTTTGTATGGGAAAAGTCATCTCCGGTGAACTTTTGTATGGGAAAAGTCATCTCCGGTGAACTTTTGTATTGGGAAAGTCATCTCCGGTTAACTTTTGTATGGGAAAAGTCATCTCCGGTGAACTTTTGTATTGGGAAAGTCATGCCCGGTGAACTTTTGTATGGGAAAAGTCATCTCCGGTGAACTTTTGTATGGGAAAAGTCATCTCCGGTGAACTTTTGTATTGGGAAAGTCATGCCCGGTGAACTTTTATATTGGGAAAGTCATGCCCGGTGAAATTTTTGTTTTGGGAAAGTCATGCCCGGTGAACTTTTGTATTGGGAAAGTCATCTCCGGTGAACTTTTGTATTGGGAAAGTCATGCCCGGTGAACTTTTGTATTGGGAAAGTCATCTCCGGTGAACTTTTGTATGGGAAAAGTCATCTCCGGTGAACTTTTGTATGGGAAAAGTCATCTCCGGTGAACTTTTGTATTGGGAAAGTCATGCCCGGTGAACTTTTGTATTGAGAAAGTCATCTCCGGTGAACTTTTGTATGGAAAAGTCATCTCCGGTGAACTTTTGTATTGGGAAAGTCATCTCCGGTGAACTTTTGTATTGGGAAAGTCATCTCCGGTGAACTTTTGTATGGGAAAAGTCATCTCCGGTGAACTTTTGTATTGGGAAAGACATCTCCGGTGAACTTTTGTATTGGGAAAGTCATCTCCGGTGAACTTTTGTATTGGGAAAGTCATCTCCGGTGAACTTTTGTATGGGAAAAGTCATCTCCGGTGAACTTTTGTATTGGGAAAGTCATCTCCGGTGAACTTTTGTATGGGAAAAGTCATCTCCGGTGAACTTTTGTATTGGGAAAGTCATCTCCGGTGAACTTTTGTATTGGGAAAGTCATCTCCGGTGAACTTTTGTATTGGGAAAGTCATCTCCGGTGAACTTTTGTATGGGAAAAGTCATCTCCGGTGAACTTTTGTATTGGGAAAGTCATCTCCGGTGAACTTTTGTATTGGAAAAGTCATCTCCGGTGAACTTTTGTATTGGGAAAGTCATCTCCGGTGAACTTTTGTATGGGAAAAGTCATCTCCGGTGAACTTTTGTATTGGGAAAGTCATCTCCGGTGAACTTTTGTATTGGGAAAGTCATCTCCGGTGAACTTTTGTATTGGGAAAGTCATCTCCGGTGAACTTTTGTATTGGGAAAGTCATCTCCGGTGAACTTTTGTATGGGAAAAGTCATCTCCGGTGAACTTTTGTATTGGGAAAGTCATCTCCGGTGAACTTTTGTATGGGAAAAGTCATCTCCGGTGAACTTTTGTATTGGGAAAGTCATCTCCGGTGAACTTTTGTATTGGGAAAGTCATCTCCGGTGAACTTTTGTATGGGAAAAGTCATCTCCGGTGAACTTTTGTATTGGGAAAGTCATCTCCGGTGAACTTTTGTATTGGGAAAGTCATCTCCGGTGAACTTTTGTATGGGAAAAGTCATCTCCGGTGAACTTTTGTATTGGGAAAGTCATCTCCGGTGAACTTTTGTATTGGGAAAGTCATCTCCGGTGAACTTTTTTATGGGAAAAGTCATCTCCGGTGAACTTTTGTATGAGAAAAGTCATCTCCGGTGAACTTTTGTATTGGGAAAGTTCATCTCCGGTGAACTTTTGTATGGGAAAAGTCATCTCCGGTGAACTTTTTGTATTGGGAAAGTCATCTCCGGTGAACTTTTGTATTGGGAAAGTCATCTCCGGTGAACTTTTGTATGGGAAAAGTCATCTCCGGTGAACTTTTGTATTGGGAAAGTCATCTCCGGTGAACTTTTGTATTGGGAAAGTCATCTCCGGTGAACTTTTGTATGGGAAAAGTCATCTCCGGTGAACTTTTGTATGGGAAAAGTCATCTCCGGTGAAATTTTGTATGGGAAAAGTCATCTCCGGTGAACTTTTGTATTGGGAAAGTCATGCCCGGTGAACTTTTGTATTGGGAAAGTCATGCCCGGTGAACTTTTATATTGGGAAAGTCATCTCCGGTGAACTTTTGTATTGGGAAAGTCATCTCCGGTGAACTTTTGTATGGGAAAAGTCATTTCCGGTGAACTTTTGTATTGGGAAAGTCATCTCCGGTGAACTTTTGTATGGGAAAGTCATCTCCGGTGAACTTTGGTATGGGAAAAGTCATCTCCGGTGAACTTTTGTATGGGAAAAGTCATCTCCGGTGAACTTTTGTATGGGAAAAGTCATCTCCGGTGAACTTTTGTATGGGAAAAGTCATCTCCGGTGAACTTTTGTATTGGGAAAGTCATGCCCGGGTGAACTTTTGTATTGGGAAAGTCATCTCCGGTGAACTTTTGTATGGGAAAAGTCATCTCCGGTGAACTTTTGTATTGGGAAAGTCATCTCCGGTGAACTTTTGTATTGGGAAAGTCATCTCCGGTGAACTTTTGTATGGGAAAAGTCATCTCCGGTGAACTTTTGTATTGGGAAAGTCATCTCCGGTGAACTTTTGTATTGGGAAAGTCATCTCCGGTGAACTTTTGTATGGGAAAAGTCATCTCCGGTGAACTTTTGTATTGGGAAAGTCATCTCCGGTGAACTTTTGTATGGGAAAAGTCATCTCCGGTGAACTTTTGTATTGGGAAAGTCATCTCCGGTGAACTTTTGTATTGGGAAAGTCATCTCCGGTGAACTTTTGTATTGGGAAAGTCATCTCCGGTGAACTTTTGTATGGGAAAAGTCATCTCCGGTGAACTTTTGTATTGGGAAAGTCATCTCCGGTGAACTTTTGTATGGGAAAGTCATCTCCGGTGAACTTTTGTATTGGGAAAGTCATCTCCGGTGAACTTTTGTATGGGAAAAGTCATCTCCGGTGAACTTTTGTATTGGGAAAGTCATCTCCGGTGAACTTTTGTATTGGGAAAGTCATCTCCGGTGAACTTTTGTATTGGAAAAGTCATCTCCGGTGAACTTTTGTATTGGGAAAGTCATCTCCGGTGAACTTTTGTATGGGAAAAGTCATCTCCGGTGAACTTTTGTATTGGGAAAGTCATCTCCGGTGAACTTTTGTATGGGAAAAGTCATCTCCGGTGAACTTTTGTATTGGGAAAGTCATCTCCGGTGAACTGTTGTATTGGGAAAGTCATCTCCGGTGAACTTTTGTATGGGAAAAGTCATCTCCGGTGAACTTTTGTATTGGGAAAGTCATCTCCGGTGAACTTTTGTATTGGGAAAGTCATCTCCGGTGAACTTTTGTATGGGAAAAGTCATCTCCGGTGAACTTTTGTATTGGGAAAGTCATCTCCGGTGAACTTTTGTATTGGGAAAGTCATCTCCGGTGAACTTTTGTATGGGAAAAGTCATCTCCGGTGAACTTTTGTATGGGAAAAGTCATCTCCGGTGAACTTTTTGTATTGGGAAAGTCATCTCCGGTGAACTTTTGTATGGGAAAAGTCATCTCCGGTGAACTTTTGTATTGGGAAAGTCATCTCCGGTGAACTTTTGTATTGGGAAAGTCATCTCCGGTGAACTTTTGTATGGGAAAAGTCATCTCCGGTGAACTTTTGTATTGGGAAAGTCATCTCCGGTGAACTTTTGTATTGGGAAAGTCATCTCCGGTGAACTTTTGTATGGGAAAAGTCATCTCCGGTGAACTTTTGTATGGGAAAAGTCATCTCCGGTGAACTTTTGTATGGGAAAAGTCATCTCCGGTGAACTTTTGTATTGGGAAAGTCATGCCCGGTGAACTTTTGTATTGGGAAAGTCATGCCCGGTGAACTTTTATATTGGGAAAGTCATCTCCGGTGAACTTTTGTATTG